>NW_017307109.1:467065-523783 GCF_000935625.1 Nanorana parkeri | reverse complement strand
TTGTTTCAGATAATACACTTAAATTGAATATAATCAACAGTAATATCTCTACTTAACAGTATCTAGTCCACTCTAAACTACTGGCCAGTAGTACTGTCCTAGGCTAGCCAACGTTGGGGCCCTTGCTGTATAGCAGATGTAGAAAGTACAGTTGTTGCAATGGCCAAAGGCCTCTCACCACTTCCAGTGTCCCTTTGGGAAAAGGAGGATGATTGTCTGTGAAATGTGAATGTCCCTCTTTCCTCAGACCGACGTCTGTGAAAGGATGTAGTCTTCTAAGGCCTGTGGCAGGACATCTCGGATCGTCTAAGGGCCGTCTAGGGTCATCTAGGGTACCTGGCAATGATCTCAGTCAGCTCCGTTGGCTCCACTCACTCAGCTGGGCAGGCTGGATTACTCCGGTGGCCGGTTCAGCCACGCGACTAGGCCTCAGTTCGGGTGCTCAAACACAGTCTCTCCAGTTTAGCAGATGAACATCAGTCTTTCAGGATCCGGCTGTACCGATTCTGTGTGTCCCAAACTGTCAGTGGGAATCACTCAGTTCTGTTGCCTGCAGTCCTAATTCACACAGTGCCTCACACACAGGCCTGTCTCCTCCAGATCCCCCAATCAGCCTGGGCACGCTCAGTCACTGCACTCCATAGCCCTTCATCTCTGCTTCAGATCACACACAGTGACAAATTAACTCCTTACAGTTAGGAACAAGAATCGCTGTGATAGCACATATATGTATATTATATAGGGGCTACATTATCATGTCCCATTAAGCTTCCTTCTAGTCGAATGACTATTCTGTCTTTGCCGTAAAGTGCCCCACGGAGTCTGTCCAGCGTGCGCGCTTATGGCTGTGTGCAATGACTTCTATTGAGTCTCTCCTCTTCTCCCCGTCGATTATCTGCACTGCGCATGTGCCCGCCCAGGTCTTCCTGCCCGGCGGTTCAGGGAAGCTGAATGCTGCAGACAGGAGTGAGCGGCGGTGATAGAGGTAAGTATTTACCTCTTTGGTAACTTTTTAATTTTTTAAAATGTTTTTGCATATATCTACTGCTTGCTAGCAGTGGATATATGTAAAATAACTAAGGCTGGGCACACACCTTACAACCATCGCAAGACTTTTGTCTTGCGATGGTTGTAAGGTACTTAAAAAAACGTACGATCTGCCTATCTTGCATAGGCAGATCATACTTGTGATGATCGCAAGCCACGCCCCCTGAGGGGCGGGCTTCCGATGACCGCAATGCTGAACGGGCAGTGTGCGCTTGCACACACCGGCCCGTCCGGCTTTTATCTTACGAACATGCTACACACCCGCCGAACATCGTACGATGTTCGGCGGGTTTTGAAACATGTTCGGAAGTTTAAAGTCGTGCGACCTTACAGTAGTAGAGGTCGCACGGCTTCCATACACCTTACGATAATCGTACAATCGCGGGATTTCCCACGATTATCGTACGATTATCGTAAGGTGTGTGGGGACATTTAGACTTTAAATCTACTTTAAGCCCAAATTTCATTTCAGCCTTTAAAATGACTGTCAATCCCTCCGCCTGACAAGAACACTTTAAGAAAACAGAAGCACTTCTGCCTCTTTTTGAACAAATATTGCTTATGACAGCTTCTAAATGTCTCTCCAGACCTCTCCAAATGCGATATGGTTGAGAAGCTTTATTTACTAAGCATAAACAAGTGACTTACTTTATCCAGCGTAAATGGCAGTTCTGCTCTCTGGTGCTCAACCTGAATTATAAAAGCAGAAAACCAGATTGTTTAGAGAGATCTCCACAAACAGTGGAGAAGTCTGCAAATTAGAAGCCGCACAGACATGAAAGAAGCCAAACACATGGTGTCTAGAGCACATCAAAGCAGCAGAGCAGTAATGAAACAAGTATGTGCTTGTGGAATAATGACACACAAGCAGAGAGTGGGCAATGACATTATATTATTGGTTAATTCTACAATGACATGTTCTGACTGTGAAGCTTATATGTACAGCTTACAACATAAGGTATTCACATATCATCACATCCATCACAAATTCAAAAGACTCATGAGTTTTATTCTTCAATTTATTTCTCATTTAAAGCAGAACTCTATTTTTTTAAAAGTCCGCCCCCCGATCTCTCTGCCTCCTCCCCCACACCCCTATTTTTTCCGCTCAATATGTATTTTTTCCTGGCTGATCATGTGACATCCTGTGTCTTCTTCTTCTTCTCCCTGTGGCACAGTGGGTGGCCTGCAATACTGTAGAAAGCTGCACTTTGGCAGCGCTATTCACAGCATAGTACTATGAGCCTGTGGTTCATCCCCAGGAGGTGTGGCCATGACAGGTTAGGTTCATAGGAGGTGAATGATGCTGGCTGGTGGAGTGAAATGTCTAAGGGGACACAGAGCTGGAGAGGAGGGGAGTATAACAATAAGAGTAATTTAATTTTACAACATGCTGGGCTATTTTTTATTTATTTTAGAAAACTGGATTCCAGTGCAAGAGACTTGTATATGGGTACTCGAAGACTGCTGTCTTTTGTGTATTTCTTCCAGATTTTTGCCGTAATCCTGCATGAAACAACTCATACACTTAGCATCTATGCAACAGTTTCCTGTAATAAAGACCAGTCACTGCTGCCCTCCTTCCTTGTTCTAGGTGACTGGTCTTGTATCAGCCCCCATATAGTTTTCTGCAGGCAGTTTGTAGTGGGAGGAGGAGCTGCCCCCCCATATCTATGCTACATGTACAGGCAATATGTAGCCCAGTGATGATGTCACTGCTGATTATGGAATTTTTATTTAGTTCTGAACATACAGTAAGGTATAATAACAAAAGGGTATATGGCTTGTGAAGGATGTGATTAGAGGCAAATACCTACCAACGTAGAAGAATATGTTGTATTTGACCGTAGTTTAGTGAAAGGAATGTATTTGGACTGCAATTTTTGGACCCATCAAAATTGCCTGACTAGTTAATCAATCTGTGTGCTGCTAATAAACATTCAAGACCCCAAGGATATAAAAAGAAAATTCACCACCCGAAAAAGCTGTGTTTTTTATGGTTCCGAATAGGACAGCCATTGAGTCATAAAATGGCTTGTGTATTTCTTCCATATGGAAAATGTCAAACATGTAAATAAGATGCCGTGGAATATGAATATAAATTGTGCCTCCTAGCAGTATTAAGTTCAAAGGCGTTTAATTAACCTTGTCAATCTCCAGAGGTGCTTCTGCGCTCATGGGTTGGGTGAAGGTCTCATGCACTGAATTTTTAAAGCATTTAAAGTAATGTGTCTGCTGACAGTGCAGCTATAATAATAAAGTTGAACCGGTTTAGTAAAGCACTGGACACACTTACTTAAAAAAGGGGCCTGTCTCTATGGCAACTTCATTAAACAAACAACATTTCCCTACAGTAAGTACCTCAAGGTACCTGCTTGTGCCAATTTCTCGTAAAAATTTTTTCTACATGTGCAAGAAGGTCGGATGCTGCCTACATGTTACATACAAATATTGTATTCCACCAAGTCACAGAGTTGTACATGCCACATAATAAGAATGTGGGGGGAGAGGGGCATGCCAGAGGTCAGATTATTAGCTAATTTTGTGAGTTTAATGAAGCTGTCATAGTGACAGGGATATCTTAAACCATGACTCCTTGCAATGCAGGTATATTTTACTGTTTGCATTGTTTATTGGAATTCATATTACCAGACCATAGCACTGATACATTATATTATGTCCCTAGCAGCCATTAATTTGTTCACAGTGCAGAAATGGCACTAACTGGCTTATTTAATAAGGCTGTGGAAAAGACAATGATAATGTGCAAAGTTCAGTAGCATTTAGGAACGTATCTGATTGCATCAGTATAAGGCAACTAAGGAATGAAAGGTGATTGCTAATTGGTCCCTATGGGTTGCATCATGATACACTTTTTTTTTTTAAACCATTCTTTTTATTATTTGCAAAATACAATAAACAATCATTAAGACAGTAAAACCAAGACAACACAATTCACAGTAAGACATGCACAATCACAAGGGAAACCTCGACCATGGTCGACCCCCCTTTCCCCCATACTATCACAGGATAAAATACAGGACAATGACAGCTCGACATCACAAAAGACATTTCAATAGACCAGTATCTGTACCACAACCATACCACTGGGGCCAGATGGCAACCAGGCAGGAGAGTATACTGAGAAAAGCCCATTCCTGTGATGTACCAGATAGGAGGATCACTATGACCTAAGCAAAATTAACCAGAAGGAATATTTAGGAGTTCCACAGAGCATACACTGCCAGCAAAAGTCGAACAAGGCACTGACAAATGCAGAAAAGGGAGCATAGAGTGCAAATATGAAGATGAGGTAGAGGGAAGAGAAAGGATGGGTGTCTTTGAAGTATTGCTCTGAGACTGTTAGGGCTGAGTCCATCCATAAGGTCCATACTTTTTTAAACTTAGTTGGTTTGCCTCTGCTTGCAAATGTAGCCTTGTAAAGAGATAAAGAGGAATTTATCAACGATTTCCAAGCTCCAACAGTTGGCTAGAATGAAAAGTTAAAATGATAAGTTTTCTGGCATAGAAAAAGAGCAAGGTTAAAAGAGTCCTAGACGCCACTACCAGGCCCAGAAAACAAATCTTTACATCCGGTCGAATGGGAATACCTGTGACAGAGGAGACTACATCCACCACTTCTGTTCAATAACTCTGCATCTCAGGACAGGCCCAGACAATATGAATAAGGCCAGGAGGAGAATGCTGACACCGCCAGTTCTCAGAGGATCTGGTAGGAGTCGAACGCATGGCAGCAAGTCTAGCAGGGATGAACTAAACATGATGAGCAAGCTTGCATTGAATTAAATGATCTCGAGTAGAGATTTGCATAGTAAAAGGGGTACGCCACACATCTTCCCAGTCTTCTGAGTCTAGATCAGGACAATCCGTCATCCAAGCCTTCTGACACCTCTGCAACGGTGTGGTTCCAGTCAGGGTAAGTAATTTATAAATTACTGAGAAAGATCATTATACACTTTGCTCTGAGAAATAAGGATTTTTTGAAAATGTCATAATGCAAGCTGTGTGTACAAAGTAACGCAGTCTCATATAAGGTTTCAAGCTTTCAGAAAGTTTAAAGACTTAGAGGTTTGGCCCATGATGCTTGTAGGACGTTCATAGCATTGTAAGTACATGGAAAGGCAGAAGGAAGGTTGAAGGACGTAAGCAGTGCAAGCAGATGCTCCTGACATCATTAATCTTGGGGGAGAACAACAGAGATCAGGACATGTTTTCTAACCTGGCCAATTGATGTTGCCCCTAAGAGCTTGCAGACGGCATGTGTTTTCTTGCCTTTATAGACTTGAGATTGACAGCTGATCCATTCATCTGTCAACTGTCATCTCATTGCCATGGGCTACCTAAATGTATTAACCTTTTGAAAGTTGATGTATTTCTTATATATTTTTATTGATTTTTTTTTATTACTGGTTGTTCATTCAATTGTGTCATCCCTGTACAAACATTATATAAGAATAATACTGACTGGTGGGTATGTATTGCTGTATTTTCCAGCTTTAGTATTTGTGTTTTTGGACACACCAGCCACTATCAAGGTCTTGGGCAGATTCAAACAATTACACCAGTTTCCTACAAGCATCAGTGAAAAGCACTCACCTCATATTTCTCCTTTAACCATTGTTACCATAAAGGAATCCTTGAAATTGTTTTTTTTTTAATTATTAGACCTACAGCCCATTGTACATTTGCATGACCAGTAGGTTGTTAGACCTTGAAATAAAATAATAAAGAATGGCATTTTACTTAATAACCATGAAATCAAATACAAAATAATAGTCATAAAAGAAACACAGTGAACATTGTAGTGACACCCTTACATTGGTGGTCAGCTTAGTAGTGACCCCTTACATTGGTGGAAGTGTAGTAATGACTCTTTATGTTGGTGGACAGTGTAATAAAGACATTGGTGGAAAGTGTAGGAAGGTCACTGCTCTCTTCTCAAGGAATCCAAGGAAATCTCTGAAGAAACCCCAGATTTCCACTGAACCTGTAACAGGTGCACTCGATCACTCACCTGTTCCTCGTTCCAGGACTCCTCTCCCACTCCCTAGTTAAGGCTGAACGTTACACTTGCCTGACGTTCGAGCAAGTGTGAAGACGCCAGGCAAGTTCCTGTATCCCAGCACCGAACCTCTTCCTCTTATTGGGCCGGACAGAGCCCCTCCAAAACCACCAGCACATCCTGCTTTGACTTCCCTCCAGCCCTGCAATTCGGTCTCCACTACCTCCTTCATCCCCAGCTTCAGCAAGGACTATTACAATCTGGACTGCAGTTACTCTAAAGATCCACCGGAGGGCACCAACATTCTCCTTATCATTCCTATCAACTAAAATAGCAGTAAGCATACCACAGACTGTGATTTCCAAATGCTTGCATATTGATAGAACTGTGCATAGGGATAACTTGATTGCTCCCATTGATTGTTGTCATCCTTCACCCCACTAATCTAAAAGGACTGCTCCCTACAATAAAACCTCATCTATTTTTCATGCTAAGTAATTGTTGCCTAACTCATTACCATAAGACTGTAAATTCACTGTGGTGTAGGATTGCACCCCCTCCTCATACTTCTGCAGCTGTGATCCTCCACCTAAAATAAGACCTGTGGGGTCTGGTTGTTACAGAACCTTGGTTGAGGAAAAACTGCACTAGATGGTAGTCTAACAACCAAGGTATTTTATTGTAAGGAGTAGTATACAGACCTGCACATTCTTATTGTACAACCATAATTATCGTTTGCACTCAACAGACACCCACATTGCAAATATAATCCAATGAGACCAACAGCTTTTGAGTGAGAACATCCAACATGGGCAGCAGACTTTTCCTCCTAGATCTGGTGATCAGGAATGTCTGCTGAGGTTATGTGGTACCCATATATATGCTTGTTGCCTCTTGATAAAACTGAAATCAGCAGAACTCAATAGAGATCATGAAAAGGCAGGCTTAACCATCCAATTCTGATTGAACACAGCTGTATATTGGAAGTTCTGGGGGAGGAATTATGACAGTTGTGTTAGCTCTTGAATCAGACTGTAAGTACAATGGTAGTCAGCATACAGCAGTACATAAAGTACCACTTTGTTTTTTAAGCTCACCAAAATGTATCTAACCATTGCATTTGGTTGTAAATTGAATTACTTTTAACATCCTTATTCTTCTTGTGCAGTTGACCCTTTAACGTAGCACTTAATAATAACATAAGTAAATGAACTTAGCTCATTTCCGAAAGATAGCGGTGAATAATTTTGGAGTAATGTTTAAGGCTGTGTAGTGTATATGAATTAGTAGAATATCCAGGGTCACATTAAATAACCTCCATTTACATGAAAGCACCTCTACTAACACACTGACTTTATGGAAACACGATATTCAGCAGACAATTTAACATGCTCCTTTTAACCTTATGCTACAAACATATTGGTCTCCGGAAAGCATAGCAGATGTTATTGATAACTGAAGTGTATTTTACCCATATATTTCTGTTCTGTGTAATTCCAGTAACCCACTTACTCATGAAATAAAGGTACTCCATTATATGTATCATTTAATCCTTGTATTTATATAGAGAGGAATAACAGGGTTATTAATTTGAGCGGTAATAGCGTATACCATGCTATTTACATAATTCCTGAGAGTGAAGTTATTTCTACTGTTTCATAGCTTTTTGATACACTAATATCATTAATTAGGGATGCACCAATACTTTACAGATACCAGTGCCGATACTTTGCATTTTCATGAGAACTACTAGGTTTGCAGCGGTTGCAGCTGGTACCTGGCTCTGGCGCTCCACCACTGTCCTGAAATCATTAGTCTGTAGTGTTTTAGAAAAACTGTCACATGACAATAAACAAAAATGTATTAGTACTTGTACTTGCAAAAATGGTATCGGTGCATCCCTTATATATGTTTATAAAAACAAAATCATACATTAAAACAGAGCTGTACAAATCCCAGGAGCTCCGTATGATCCTTACAAATGAAAGCTGCCTCCTAACTTTTGAATTTTTCTCTAGTCTGGTCTTGGAGCTTGAAAAGTATTTGTATTTGTACTTGCACCGAGTACGTTACTTGGTATCGGTGCATCCCTATCAATAATATACCTGTAAACTGCCTTTTTATTCAGTAAAAACTTACATTTAATCATATTTAATAATGTTAACTAGGTCATATAACACAATGGAAAATCATTAGAGTCATGTGACACAACTTTATCTATCTTTTTATGTTAGAATAAAGTAGTGTATAAAAATAAGGAGCTTCATAGATATATAAAAGCACAAAGCTTCAGGTAACATGTTGTCCTTCAAGTCACGAAACACTGAGGTGACTTTTTTACTTTGCAGTCGCGGTCAAAGTTACTGTGATTGATTTATTATCCTTTTGTATGAATTAAAGATAAGAGGATGTCACTAAGAGGATCCCATTGAAGTCCACTGACTGTGAATTGATGGCCCTACCAAAGAGTGAAGGGGATGCGGTCCATTAAATTGACTGCCAGGGCTCAAAATTAGAGGGGCAGTACCCTGTGGAAAAAGCACACACGCCTATTCATCGAATGGTTTGCTAAAGCTCCCGATGCCAGTCTTATTCTTGGGCTGGTAAAATAGTGGGTCCTACCGATGGCTGCTGTGGTTCCTCCTGCAGACCCCTAGTCACGGCAAGACACAATAGTGACATAGGTGTTGGCGGGAGGAACCACAGTGGGTAGCAAGGGACATGCTATTCCTCACACCTAGAAATGCGGAATAGGATTGGTGCCAGGACATCTGCTACAGAGCGAAGTTCCTGGAAAGCGGCCAACAGCTAGATACTGTATTAACCTGCTTTCTTTACAAGGTTATGCCATTCTATTGCTATTGCTGAACTCTAATTTTAAAAATACCTGGCTGTTATAATTATCCAAAGGGTTTAGTCATTTCTCCTTTATTTGCCTGGAAAGTATGTAAAGAATGAGAGTGGCACAAACCCCAGTAAAAGTTTATTTTTTATAAAAAGAGGTCAGAAGATAAAGCCAATGCAAAAATTAAGGTTAGAATGATGGAGGTACAGGTCGCCAGTCTGACAGCCTTGCATCACTAATGTTTACTGCATCTGCTATTTCAGCACACACTTATCACATCCAATAGGGTAACATATCACACCCAAAAATAAATATACATTTAGTGACCTCTAACCTCAACCCTTAAAGTGTATTTCCACTTTTGCAGCCAAATTGGGATAACACCTATTTTATATTTGTTACATGTTCCCATTCACATAACATAAGCTAAAAATATTTTTAAAAATGCTTCTCGCAGTTTAAATGTTAGGGTTGAGGGGCTTTACTACTGTATGTTAATGAAATTAATGAGAGAAATGCAATCCTCAAATTTCAGTCCTAAGTATTTCTATAAGGACAGATCACTGTGAAGGTGTTGAAAAAAAAACTGGAATCAGCTATGTTGCTGCAATAAAACATCTAAAACGTAAGAAATATTTTTGAAAAATGTATTTTTCAATATGCTATGTGCATAGATACACATAAACATATAGAGGGGTTTTCTCAAATTTGACTCCAAAAGTGGAAATACGCTTTAAGCTCAACCTAACATTTAACACTTTGTTGTGTATTCATAAATAATTTGCAGAGCCATTGATCCAGCAAAACTTTGAACATTTTTTCTGTGCAAAGGAGGCAAAATGAATGTTCTTAGCATATTATCTCTTCAAGTCGATCGCAACATGAGGAAAATACTGCATTATGGCCACCTGATGGGGCCCAGGAGCAGAGGAAATAATAACGTATTTCCTCTGTCATGAGTCTCCATATGGTGACCATAATGCGGTGTTTTCCCCATATTACATTCAACTTGAAAAGAAAATATACTAACACAATGTAATTTTGCCTTCTTTCGCACAGAATAAATGGTAACAGAGTTTTGCAGGATCAATGGCTGTGAGAATTGTTTATAAATACACCCATAATTGTTAATCTCTGGTGAAATTTTTACTGTCATGGTAAACTTATACTATACTATATCTCATACTATAAATGCTAATTCCCTGGCTGACTCTCTTGTTTCAATACTTTGAGCCATTGACCCAGAACAAGTGCACAGACTGAATTTCCAGATTTGCATACTTCTGTGTATGTAAAGTGTATGTAAACTCCACATCTATTTATCGGTATGTGTAGCATCATACCTCACTTAATACAGTTTTCTTAAGAAGATCATTTTTTATAAATCTGGAAAATCTTCCAGTACCTGCACCTTCTATTGTAAGCTGACAAAGCTGAGCCACTAGCTTTCAATTAGCAGCAGCATTGTTAGACCGTTATATGTACTCCTTCCATTGGACTGTTAGATAGGCAGCCCAATGGGCAACTAAAGAAGCATGCATGGTAGCCTGACAGCACTGCTGCTAATTGTGTATTTACACACTCTATAATTCTGGGAATAGCTGCTATTTGTCTATTATGCATGTTATAGTATATATTTATTAAAGCAGACTTTACTAAAAAAAAACAAACACATCAATATGCAGCTCTGCATGCTGATATGATACCATCTTACATTCATTAGTTAAACATATATACCGACAAAAAAAAAACAAAAATTCAACTATGATTCTGTGCTTTCTCCAGCCTTTGAAGGCTGGAGAAAGCACAGAATCATGGCTGAATTTTTGATTTACATAAAATTATGCAATAAGACATGAATATAACGGAATTAATGACAAATGTATGAATTTATAAACATGTTTCTGTACGAGCTCCAGGGAGGTTTTATGTTATAGACATCTACCATTGTTTTTACTTACATTAATGGATATGCTGTTTTTTATTTATCTATCTATATGTATATTATGAATTGTAATAAAAGTGAATTTTATTACCTATATAATATATTTGACATTTTTTGGATTAATTCCCCTGTATTCTCTCATAGTCACCTTGAAAGCTCCATCTATTTTTTTGTTGCGATATATATTGAATCTAGGAGTGTGGTGTCCTTGTTTTTGTGATGATTCCTAACATTTGTATTACTCATTAGTTAAACAAAAATGTATTGCTTTTACTTACAATTACTGTTTTTCCACTTCCTGGTTGAGTGAGGCACTAGTGGTGCAGCCCTGGCCTCACAGATGCATCCTGGGGAGGCAAGATCACCAGCAACTTGCTAAGGAATCTCTTCTGTAAACTGCAAAATCTTGTGAGATCTCGAAGAAAAGGATTTTTCCCCACTCAGATAATGATGCATTATGACATGTTTCAATAGGCAGTGCCAGAGTTCCAGTAAGTAAAGAGAGTAAAAATGGCCACTGTGAGAAGAAAGGGGTGTAAAAGAAACATAAGGTAGGCAAATAATAAAAAGCCGGCAATTACCTATAAGCATCTGTTTGTAGATTGCCATTACAAAACATTTCTAAAGGCGACATTTATTTATTTATTTTCAGTGAGCATCCCTACACCTAAGTCCATTATAGAATATAGATGCATTTTACTTCGCCCTCGACTGTCCCTGCAACAGAAAGTAAGGAGACATCCAACATTTGTTGTCACCAGATCAAGAGGTGAAGGAGAAACTTCCAATGGGGACACAATGTGTCAAAGTAACACTTCCAGGTATTTATTTGCTCTCACAGAGATATTTCTAAAGGTGACTTTGTTGTTGTTTTTAAGAAGAGGGTGAAGTTCCTCTTTAACTACTGAGGCCTTAGTATTGTAAACATTTTACAGATCAATTTGTGGAACTATTACTTTGGCTTTGTACAACAAATGACCTAGCTATTGAACATTTATTAGTATTATTTTACAGAATATTTTACAATATACTGAGATCACCCGTATAAACAAATCCATCCCTATCTATCTATCTATCTATCTATCTATCTATCTATCTATCTATCTATCTATCTATCTATCTATCTATCTATCTATCTATCTATCTATTTACAATGACCAAAGTTAATATGTGATAGTTATAGATTACTGTAGATTTGTACCCTTTTTATAACCGTTCTATACGAAATTAATTTTCCTGACATTTTTTTTTCTCTTTTTACAGATACACTCTCCAGGTTATCACCTCATGTTAGCGGTGCAATCATTAGCTGTGCGTGGTATGAAATGCCTTGCAGCAGAGGTCACATCTACCAGAACATCCTGCCCTTTCCTCTGAGCCTTGGGCACAAATCATACATTTTACTGGACGGGTACCCTACTGGGGATTTGGGAACTGCGTTAAAGTGTTTTAAGGCTTATTTATATGGATAATTTAACTCTATGATATATTCTGATTAATGCTAGTGACGCATAGCAGTAGAGAGAGATTATTTATTCTTTATTGAACATACTGGATGGAGTGATTTTCTTTTCCTGCTGAGACAAGCAATATGACATCTCCCAATTATAGTTGCCAATCTGCTGTGATGGCATTACACTCATACCAATTCATACATGTTTAACACCCGTAAAGGGCAATATAAGTATAACTATACTGTAATTGTTAGTTGTTACTCATTTCCGTTACCAGATACAAGCAAATCCACCCATAATTAAATCAAGCAACCTTTGCTTTTCTCTTACGATGTTTCTTTTACGGTAGACTGAGCTGAGAAAATAATGTTGCACGGAAACCAGCAGTTCATTATGCTTTATAATGGTCGAGAGATGGACAGCATGTGAATAAGCCCTCACACACAGGCTCTCTTATTAGCTTCACCTGAAACAAAAAAAAAATAAAAAAACTTTTTTAACTTTTAGCACCTGAATTTTGGCCGCTGAAACATTTCAGCTTAAAGTGGTACTTTGGGCAAAATGCAGAAATTACAATTTTCTTGGATGAAAATGTGGAGCATCCCTAGTTTCTCTCCTCCTCGCTGGACACTGCTTTGTGTCCCCTCTGACAAAGAGCAGTGTTCAGGGGGGAGAATTGAAACTTTCAGGGGGGCAATCAGGGTGGGGAGGAGAGCTCTGTCAGCAGTGTGACAGGAGGCCGAGCTCTCCTCCTGCACCGCCCCGCGCAGCCTCCTGTGACAGTCAGATCAGGATGGAGAGTGGAACGGAGAGTAGTGTAATGTTCCTAGGATTCAAGGCGCTCCCCGACTGCGTTCCAGGCTGGAACGCATCGGCCGGGGAGTCCGCCGCAGGCCTCCTTCCCCATGACTGAAATTACTGTGCGTTCCAGGCTGGAACGCGGAAGTAAGCCGCGGCCGCGTGACGTCACGGCCGCGGGCTATTTAAACCTGTCGGGATTACTGCCAGGTGTTCGATTATTGGGATCATTGCCCACAACACCCCCGGAACCTCTCCAAGCTGCCTCGACCACGCTGAACGGGATCCTTACCTTTCTCCAGCAGTCAGCCTCCTCTGGACCCTTCTCCATCGTAGCAGCCCGCTTATGCAACCAAACTGCAAGTATCTGCTAAATCTAGTCTGCTGTTGTATTGGATCCAACACGCTGCCACCTAGTGGAGCCTCACGGTATCAACTCTATCTACTGCTATACAAATTGTACTTAGTTTGTTTAAAGTGGACTGCTTCTATTGTTTAACATAGAGACTGCCTTATCCTATTATTCTACAATAACCAGATATGATTGGCCAAATGAGGAATATGAATTAATATTCTTTGAATTACTTCGCCTCCTATTAATTAATATTTGTTAAGCGGTCCATGATGACTAAATCCCAAACTCTCCGTTTGTGATTGAGAGAGCCGCCTGGGATTATAGCCTGACAACCGCATAAAACAAACGGTTGGAACCGCAGCTGTGATCCACCTCACCCTTTCCACGGTCTGGCCCTGACAAGTAGACAGCTGTCACTAGAGGCCGAGCCAGCGGTGCGGGGGAGGAGTCAGTGGTGTCTTAGGAGGCCGATCTCTCGTCCTGCACTGCCCGCTCAGTCTCCTGTTACAGTGAGACAGGATGGAGAGCGGTTACAAGCACTCAGCAATCAGCTGATCATTGAGTGTTTGTAAATAATTGAGAGCATAGTATGTTTACTGTGTCCCCAATTATGAATGAACAGGAAGTGCTATACATCACTTCCTGTTCATTCATGATTGTGGACATAGTAACTCATACCATATCCACAGTTTATAAAAAGACAGGAGCACTCAGTATAGAGGCTTCCTGTTCATTCATAACAGGGGCTGCAGAATAAGAGAATGAGGACTCTGTGTCTTCAGTCTCTTTTTTTCTATTTCAAAAGGGAAATATCAGGGATCTGCTTAGACCCCTGATATTTCCCCAGAGCCCCCAACAGTAAAAAAATAAATACATACATTTTAAAAAACATAATTTTTTTTAAAAGGTTAGAAAAAAAAATGATGGTTTCGGTCTGACAAATTTTTTATTTTCAGTTTCGTTCTGAAAATTCTATTTTGGTGCACCTCTAGTTAAAACCCCTGTCAGGTTTTTCATTTATACACTTAAAGTGGAACCCGCCTCCCCTTGCTCCTTCGCCAGCACCAACATCTTCTTCTGGGTTCTGACTTGATTGGCCGGGGACGGATGATGTAACTCAGGTACATGGGGAGTGCATTCTGGTGATTAGAAGCAGAAGTGGCCAAGGTATGTCTATTATGCACATAGGCACCCAGGAGGCTAGAAGAACAGAGAATGCCTAAGCACGGTAACTGTGGAAGTGCTTTGTAGCTTCTAATTTGGAAGTATGCTTAAGGTGCTTTTTTTTATTAACAACCTTCATATTTTACTGTGCTAATAAATTCCTGTTAGACAGCTAAACTTTAGGTTCATAGTAGAAGAAGCAACATCACCGACAAAATATTATTTTCAATAAAAATGTTTTGCATCATGTACAATGCACATTGCATTACGTTATACACAGAACACTATCTGCCAGATCCTACTCCTTTTCCTTGAACATGTTTCACCCCAGAAAAGGCTTTTTACACAGGAAGTAAAGCTCTCTGTGCTCTCTAGCTCCCTAGTCATCTCTTCTTGTGCTCGCCTCCAGATGACTTCCCTAGAATCTCTTCCATCTTCTGGAACTCCTTACCCTAACCTGTTCTGCTATCTCCTACTCTGTATGCTTTTATAGGAGATCCTTGAAAACTCATCTCTTCAGGGAAGCCTATCCCACCTCTACCCAACCACTGAATGATGACTTTATCAAACAACTAATTCCCACACATCTACCATCTTTTGTGTCACTTGCCCTTCCCTTTCAGATTGTAAGCTCTCACGGGTGGGGCCTTTCCTAACCATCTTGTTTTGAATTTGATTATAAATGTAATGTCTTCCTTATATTGTAAATTGCTGCGCAAAGTGTTGGCATTTTGTAAATCCTGTATAATAATAATAAAAAACTATTTTACATAAAAAATGGAAATTGGACCCACAGGAGATTTTAGCCATAATGTGCCAGTATGCACAGCATATTAGCACGTTATGGCAGACTTGTCAAAATGCTCCCCTCCAACGCTGCACTTCTCTCTCACTGGCACTCCCATCTTCCTGGTCTTCTGCTGGGTTTCGAGTGTTCAGTTGCTTGATTGGCTGGGCTCCGATGGCATAACTCCAGCGCACGCCAGGTCTGAGGCTTTTATGGCAGAAGAGACTTAAACAGCCTCTCCTGCCATAGAAAACCTGCCAATTAGCAGTTTGTTTTAACTTTTACTTCTGCTTTAAAGCTTTAAGTTTATGTCAGGTTTAATAAATATGAAGGAGAATGCTTCCAATAAATAAAATCAGTGGGGCTTATGTCTAAAGAGTTCAAATTAGTTTCCTGTCTCTATAAAGCTCTAAAGCAGAATTGTCTCATCATTTATCGCCAAGACAGCACATCTTGTATTGCAAATGATCCAGCAAACTCTGAAGACAGTTCCCTGATTTTAAAAAAATTGAATAGATTTTCTCTTATTTTTTATTGAAAATGTTCTCCACACTAAAAATAAAGGTAGCCTAAAGCATATCTGGCAATTTAGGGTATTGTTCGCTGTTTTTTCAAATGTCCTCTACTGTTCTTTAGTAATGATGCTCAGCATCTCCACTTGCCAATTTGATGTTTTATGAAATGGGAGGAAAAACAAAATAAATTGCTGCGGTGAGACAGATTTACTGTATGAGACAACATGAAAACAAAATGTTTATGCTGTCTCTGTAATTGGGACATGGAGGCTCCTGGCTTCTCATGCTGCAGCTGTCAGTTCCACTGCTGGAACTACCAGGGCCACAGTGGTTGCATGTGTGACAAGGCCCTGGCGTTCCGCCACTTGGGGGGCCGGAAAGGAACAGGAGGACCAGCCCTAGTAACTGCCGAGGCACCGACATTGCCTCCCTGGGGGGGCCTTCATGGTTTCTTGCACCGAGCCCTGAGGTTTCCAGTTATGCCTCTGATCAGTTCCTTAGGTGTCATGCTGACCCTCTGGCTTCAATATTTTGAGTTACTAGTCCAGAGCAAATATACAGAATTATGACTCGCCTGACCTGCATTATATGCTAAAGGTATTGATGCTAGCTGTTCACAATAAAAGCCAGGCAACTAGCATCTTTAGAAGTAGTGATATAGCAGTTGTTTGGTGGAATCACAGCCATTAGAAGGGGACCAGGCATCTGGCACACCTTAAAGTGACCCTGTTGTGAAATAAGAATGTCACATACACCTCTAGTTGAGACTACTAGCAACTGTGCAATGTAAGTATAAGGAGGCTGGTCCAGAGCGAAGATGTGCAGCCAATTCTAGAGTGATACAACAAATATACACCTCTAGTTGAGACTACTAGCAACTGTGCAATGTAAGTATAAGGAGGCTGGTCCAGAGCGAAGATGTGCAGCCAATTCTAGAGTGAGTGTATACAGGGCCGGTTTTACTTACTCTGCTGCCCCAATGCCAGGTTCCTTAATTCGCCCCCCTATATGCACGCTGCATTCAAGTGATCTCGGCAACCTCACAGAGATCACTTGTACAAAACAAGCGGCGGCTCCCCCGCTTTACATTTAGCCCTGCTTGCCCAAAGCAGGGCTAAATGTAGAAAACAACTACCCGCCTGGCCCCTGAAACTGCAAATCCCGGGTGTCGGGAGACAAGAATTCCACACCCATGCTGCCCCTCTACTCCCTGCCTCGGTTGGCCTTGTGGGAAATCCGGCCCTGAGTGTATATACATAGTGAGTGACAGGAAAAGGCTAAATAAAATCAGCAGCACTCACATGCAAAAAAAAAAAAGGTGAAAACCCTTTACCTGGCAGTTATCGATGATGCACATTGTTTTACCAATTAGGGTTAAGATCTACCCTGAATGGATCTGCTATAAACCAGCCCCTAATAGATGATATTTTTCTACATATATTTATTAGTGGTTGAGATATTATCATAAAAATATATGTTTGATAAATACAGTGAGCTCAATTCTCAAAGTTAACATACTAAAGGGATCCCTATTTGGGAAAAAGTGATAGTTGTTTTCAGCCCAATGGCATTCATGTGGATGAAAATAAAGACACGGATTGTGAACGAAGCCTATGAATGAGGTCCCTGGAATTCATTAGGTGTCATAGACTCTATTTATAATTCTATCATGCCTCTGAAGTATAAGTGTTGGTGCTTGTGTCAGATTCATGTACCTGTTAGAACAGGTACATGAATTTTTAGCATGTAGGCCAACACTGAGGTCACTAGAGGCCACCCACCACCATCTGCTATCAATCACAGGAAGGAGGACCTGATGGGAAACCAGTCTCTAAGCATCCCAATCAGTCCTCCCCACCACTGTCAGTTGTTAGCCATGTGATAGTAACCAATAAAGTTATGCAGCCAACAGAGACCTACCAACCGGGGATGGGAGGGAGAAACAGGGATTTGGCCCACTCTGGCCTGTCTAACTCAAATAGCCCATCATGTACAGGCCAATGTGAATTTCGATAATCGTTCGTTAGACAAATATTCGGTGAGGTAGTATTGCTATCAACAGAACATATTTTCGTTTGCACATGTGCAGTGTTCCTACAGCAATTTTTTTGTACGAAAACGTCACTAATCCATCGATTTTCGTACGATTCACAAAAGTTTTCCAGCCAGACTGATCGAGGAAATTTGGCCAGAAGTACAGTAATGAAAATCGTTGGTTTCCCATCAACTGATTGATGATCATTCAAAAGACCATTTGTGGACGATTTCCCAACTAAAATCGAGAGTTCTTAATTATCTCCAGTTTCCTTATCTACGAGCTTCTTTCTGAATTTGTGGCAGCCAAGGTTGAAGTAGAGCAAAAAAGAACTACCTGAATCTATCACACTTCAGAACTACGTCAATCTGTCGGAAGTAGTAACGGAGTCATCACAAGGCTTTTATGGATTAGGTGCAGGAAGGGCCGTCCGTAGAATGAGGGAGCCTGATGCTGTTGCCTTAGGCTGGGTTCACACCTAGGCATATCGAATATGCTCGTTTGTCGCGCGTTTTGTGATGAAAAACGCCCCAAAGAAGCTCCTGTACTTCTTTGGGTGTAGGACGTTTTGTAGAGCGTTCATACGGCCTGTAATACGCCCAGGTGTGAACCATACCCATAGGAAATAATGGGATTTCGGTGTTTGAGCGTTTTGCAGAGCGTAGGAACGTGCTACAAAATGCCCAGGTGTGAACCGGGCCTTAGACGGCATCTCTTTGGGTCACGTGGTGGTGGGGCAGCAGGCAAAGTTGCAGGGCCACTCTGATGCACAATGTTTGCAGTGTACCCACCGCCCCCTTTCAATGTAGGGAAGTAAATACAATCACAATAAAATTCAAGACAAGATGGTAAGGAGGACCCTGCCTGTGAGGTTAGGACCCATACACATCTCTCTGCCCAGGTTTTAGCAACCTGGGACTCTTTGGCCAGCGTCCTGCTGAACACCTGGCAACCAGTGACGCCACTGGTTGCTAGGAGCTTAGAGTTACGCTCTGGCCAGCGTCATGCACCCCCCCACACACATACCCCTATGTTATTATGCACCCCACCCCTGCCAACTCAGGAGGCAAAAAGGCTAGGTACTCCCCTGGGTGCAGAACTTTCTATAGACACCACATATCCAGAAAAATGTCACAAAGGCTTTTTTTGAATCGCACCCAGTAAGTTCTAGGGTCGCATTCACGTGTTACTGCTAAAAATAGAAGCGCCGATGTAGTGATGAATAATGACCAGCAGGTGGCGCCTGATCCGTACCGTAAATGGTACGCTCTGCTTAAAGCCAAAAGAGGAGCATCCCAGGAGCAGAGCTCATTTCACCTAGGGCATGAGAAGCCGTGTACTGTACTCCTGACTGTGTGGGCGCTCTGCATCCAGGCTATACCCAGAATATAGGACTTCCATGCTGGCAGGACCCCTATCACTGCAGCCTGCTGTCTGGGCTCTCTCCTGCACCTGTTATCACAGCCAGGTGCTCTGGCATGCATTGAACTGTCAGCAAGATCTGAGCGAGCACCGAGACTGAACACATGGCAGCCTGGGAGTTGTGTGTAGCTGCGCTCATGGCATGGGTGACCATGGTGGCAGCAGCGAAGGGACCCCTCAACTGCAAAGAAGTGAGAGCCAGCTTTCATACTCTGCAGCCCGGAGTGAGGTGGGTCCCGGAGTCACCTGTGTCAGGTAAGCTCTGATCACTTCATTCTCTGTACACCACCCTAATCCTGTGCTAATGGCTAATACACTCCAGCTGCTGTGTCACATGTGTGGACATGCTGGAATTTGTAGCTCCACAGAGGCTGAATGGGTATAGTATACCTTTACATGGAACAATTGTGACATGCATACTGTTCTGGTAGAATCGTGTCTATGCATACAATATACAGAATATAGATTGTATGTGTTGTAATGTATGGACAAAGAGGAAGTGAAGGCAGTTCTTTCCTTCATAGGTGAAGTCTCATGCAACCTAGATTTTACTTTATTACATGGCATCCTCAAACTCTCTCTATGTCTATGTATTGACATGGCATCCTCAAACTCTCTCTATGTTTATAGTTTTCTACATGGCATCCTCAAACTCTCTCTATGTATATGATTCCACATGGCATCCTTAAACTCTCTATGCATATGTTTTACATTGCATCCTCAAGCTCTCTCTATGTGTATGTATTGGCATGGCATCCTCAAACTCTCTCCTATGTATATGCATGTACATGGCATGGTCAAACTCTCTCTATGTGTATGTATTGACATGGCATCCTCAAACTCTCTCGCATGTCTCCTTACAGTTAACTATTTGTTTTAGCCTTTAGACTTTTCCTGGCTATTGTCCATGAACATTGAAAATATAATATTGTAGTTGGGGTATCTGGGGAGTTTGTAAGCCAATCAGCCTTGCTGGAAGTGATTTCCTTTGTCTACAATTTGGAGCTGCATAATTTACTCTATGCATAGAGTGATTGCCATCTCCTCTAATGATTAGCAAAGCAAATGCATTTCTATTTTTGTATGTGGACGGTTAAGAATGGCTGTACATGGGCAGCTATCTCCCTCACAAATGACAGGCAGGGAAATAACTGTCCATGTTCAGGTGAGTGTCCTGAAAGTTTTCACCTGATGCTAACAATGGGACGCACACCTGGTACCACTGATCCTTCCTTGTTATTCTCCAAAGACGATTGAAGGATTGGATCCTGCTCACATAAAAAAACATCTAGTACAAAAGAGAATGTAGCAGAATGAGCACTCATGACCATCATTCAGGTGCGCTCATTGTCACCCACTGCTAGATCAGAAAGGACCTGGTTGTTTCAAACAATGTTCAAATTTCAGAGCATTGCTTATCTTTTATGGTCACCCAAACACATCCTTTTGTGCATTTCCCCCCCTAATGTGTTGTTCCTTTTAAAATCAATGAACATGCATCAAAATGCATGTCAACGCGTGTTGCAGTGCATGGCGACATGCGTTTTAACCTGCAATACAATGCGTGTTAAGGTGCATTTTAATGCATGTCCTTTAATTTTAGTGGAAAACACATAGGCAAAAACTACAAAGGTGTGTTTCCATTTTACGGGTTGTTTCACATGTATAGAGATGTGTACTTTTTACTGCACATGGACACTGATGCATGGTAGACAAAGTGCCCCTCTCTCTCAATTCGCGCAATTCACGTCATCAGAAACACATAAGTTGCTTTGCGGTGTGTTTGAAAAAAAAATGAGACAGGTATGGTTTTGGTCAGTGGACACCTGTTGAGGGCTCATTGAAGATAAATGGGCAACATGCCACAATATGTTTCTGTACAAGCAAAAATGCATGTCAGTTCACACATAGGAGGCATGAGCATCAACTTGTGTTGCATTAAAACAACCCATTCATTTAGATGGGCTATGTAATGCACCGCAACAGACCAAAAAATGTACATGTACCATTTCCTAAGCACAGCTCAAGGCATGGTAGTGCATTACTGCATTTTACCGTGTGCTGCAACTAAGGTGCGTTGGGGTGCTATTCACATTTAGTTATTGCAGCGAACTTAAAGATTGTAATAAATAATCTTGTGCCAGACCCCACATAACTATAATCTGGTTGGCCAATTAGCAGGACAGATTGTGCCTTCTTGCCTGTCAGCGCAACTATTAAACACAGTGGTTTCTTCTTGATAAGATGCAAAAAAAGTGCAGTAACCCATAGCAACCAATCAGGTTATAGCGTAAATCAATTTTGTGCAGCCTGGACAAGGAAACTTTTCTGATAAGTTGCTATGGGCTACTACATTCCACGCATCACTCTTTGCATTATCATAATGCACATTAATATTTTACCTGCCTTGCACGCCATTGTTCTCTTTTGAAGTGAACAATGCGATTTGCTGACTTTACGGCTTTGGTATTTTATTAATTGTTTGTTTTTTCCCCCACTGTATGCAATGGTTTCTGTAGTGTTCAGGCTTCATCAATTGAGGCACATTAAATCACTGTAGTTGTCATACATGTTTAGTAACCTTCTAGTGTGAAACAGGGAGGAGAGCCAAATCAAAATTGTATGGGGGAATATATCAAAACTGGAGCAGACCAAATCTGGAGCAGCTGTGCATGGCAACCAATCAGCTTCTTTCTCCAGTTTGTTCAGTAAGGCCTCATTCACAGGAGAAACGGCCGGCACGTACAGCTCGGTGCTGCGTGCATGGCCGTATCGGGCAGCTCCCGTATCGCGCGGCATACGGCCGTGTAGTTCCATAGAGAAGGACAGGGGCTGCGTACTAATCACACACAGCCCCTGTCTTTCCAGGGAGCTGCCTGATACGGCCGTGCCGGCAGCAGTACGTGCCGGTAGTTTTTCATGTGAATGAAGCTTTAAGGTTTGAAAATGAAAGAGAGAAGCTGATTGGTTGCCATGTACAGATGCTCCAGATTTTGTCTGCTCCAGCCTTGATAAATTCCCTTCTATATGTTTTATGTGCATGTTCAGATGGGATTTGTACCCACATTTTGACGTGTTTTGGCACTTTTTGCTTTGTTTACACATATGTGTTGCTGTAACATTTTATTTGGGGGTAATGGTTGGAAATGTCAAACAATATACAGTTTCAAGTAAACAGTACATTTCAGCAGTTAGGCAGAGAAGAACATGTGTTTGATTTACAACTTATTTTGAAATGTAATTCTCATAAATATACAATGAATTGCTGTGCAGCAAATCGCATATGTTTTGCTGAAAACACAATATCCTTATTTTTTAACATCTCAGGAGGTAAACGAACATTAAGGAAATCAATAAAACAGTGGCAACTGTGGAATAGGAAGTGTTACACAGGTCCTGGGGATGTCTTATATTTTTCCTTTAGCTTCTGATTTTACAAATTTTTTTTTTTTAAGGACCCCACGAAAGAATAGGAGCTATATTTGTCTTTTATTTTTACTCTTCAATGTTAAAGTGACACTAAACTCAGGAGTTAAATCTTAAAAATGCATTTACCTTTTTAACTATTAACAGAAATGTTCCAATGAATAAAGGACATGTATTGTGAATTATTCAGCTGTAGATCCTCAAAACATCTCTGATTTCATACTGTTCTTCCTTCCGGAGGATGGCTACTTTTGTTCCCCATGGTCTTTGTGTGTGTTTTGTAAAGTAGCCGCCGCCACAAGATCACTCCCGTGATGGACTACAATCTCACTCTTAGTTTACTAATTTGTATTGAGATTGTAGTCCATCACGAGAGTGAGCGTGGAGCGGTGACTACTTTACAACACACACAGGGACCATAGGGAACAAAAGTAGCCATCCTCCAGGAGGAAGGACAGTGTCAGCATGAATTCAGAGATGATTTGAAGAGCTACAGCTGAGTGATACACAAAGTCCAGTATTGTTTTACCAATTTGCCAAAAAATGTATAAAAAAAAAAAGAAGACGACCCTGATCGAAGTTTGCCAGGACAATGGATAGGAGGAAGAGGTGAGGTTGAGTTTCCCCGACGTTCTCCTGACTTAACACCTGACTTCTACCTATAGGGGACCTTAAAGGATGTAGTGGACTGTAGAAAACCAGCTACACTGGCGGTACTTTAGGAAGAAATTGAAACAAAATGTGCAGCGAGGACACTTTGGCCAACGTTACTCAAGCAGTAGTTCGCCATAATCAGAATTGTCTGGACGCTGATGGTAACCACTTTGAGCACCTCTTGTAATTGCAGAAGTCAAACGTGACTTCTATTGAGTATTATAATTTTATCGGTATATATTGAGTATTACCATTTTAATACAGTTTTTTTTCCTTTCTTAAAAAGTATATACATTTTTTTTGCCAGCCTCTGTAATTAGGGTACTCAAATGCATTTTTAAGATTGAACTCCTGAGTTTAATGTCACTCTAATGTTAATTTATTTGTACCTTATCTTTACTTGGGTAAGGTACAGGCACAGAGAAAATAATAATTATTTTTTAACTCTTCTAAAGCTTTTTTTGGATGAATTGTATATAAAAAAATCTCTCTATGCTGATTCTAGAATCTCAATTGTAATGTTCAGTCCCAGAAGCCACACATGATGTGTACTTTAATGTAGTATATGAGTTTTGTCAACTACTGATTTAAAAAAGGAAAAGAAAATACAGATTTTTGTAACTGTTATGGAAATACTGATGTTTGCACTTTTATCTCTACATTGGCCCTGTTTTTTCTTATTTTCAGTATTTGAAATGTGTATGATGTGTGATGTTTGCTGCAAAGTACTGTAAGTCCATGTGTCATACTGTACTGTCATCAGTTAGCTTTATTCCTCCTAGATGGGAAGATGTGTTGTATTGAATTATACCTCACTGGTTGATGTAGATTACTGTTTACAAATCCTAATTCTGTCTAGATTTTCCTTTTGAGACAGTGATACAGCTATCTGGGCACAGCAAAACGATATTTCTTTGGTAAGGTGTAAAGCTGAATACATATGTGTCTATTAAGAAATATTTTAGCAGCCCCCTATGGCTTAATATTTTATTAAAACATGACATATGGATACAGTTATGGAAACAGTTGTGTTTTTTTTTTTCTCCAGACTAAAACAGACAAAGGAGACAAAATCACCACTTAGCTCTATAGAGATGCTATTTCGACACTTCTTAAGATATCAGTCTTGAGATTAAACTCAAGTTTATGTTTAATATGAAAAATAGTGCCCAATAGTCTCTTAAATAACCATTTGTTGAGCAGTTATTCCCCTTTGCCCAATCAAATCTGTGGAGGAGAGGCGATTAATCCCTCATATTCTCCGGGATGCTACAAAATTGCAGCATTGTTTGATTGCTCAGTAATTCAATTGCAACTCTCTCTTGTAGTAGTTGATGTGTTACAAACAGGGCAATCAATTCAGATTATAGTTGCACAATCAAAAAAATTGCCTATGTAGCCCTTGTGTGCTTCTTTTAAATGATCAAAATGACCTGTGCCTACCTGGAAGCGTTTGGGAAAACATTACCTGCCAGATTTGGTTTGAAAAAATACCTACAAAGGTGAGCTACAACTGCTATACCCTCAAAAAGTGGAATTATCTCCTGAGGATGCTGTTGGCTAGAGATCTGCACTTGAATCCTAGGTCTGCTGTGGACAATATGAGGGGGTACCACTCTGCTGTTTGGGCTTTTCATTCGTTTTAAATGATGGGAAGTTCTTGAGGATCACCCAAACTTCTCATATTGGCAGGGATAGATTATGGAATTATGAAAGTGAGATATAAGAATCCAAGGGTTAGCTCGGCTCACCAGGCTCCACCAGTAATAAAATTTAACTTTTGAGTTGACTTACCCTCTAAACAATAGACATATTGGAGTATCACATGCTATTAGTCTGCAATAGTTCATTTGGTGTGTTCACAGTGAAATGATCACTGACATTCCTTGTGAAAGAGGGAACAGGTTGTCTAATTGGTTGACTGATGATTATGCATAAGCATGCACATTCGCATCACTCTCCCCTACCATCCATCAGTTAGCAGAAACCATCCTGCCTGATCAAGCATTCCTGCCTGACTGGAGGTTGACTCCTTAGTTGTGCAGTTTCCTACAACACAGAAACTCATTTTAAAAATTATATACATATTCAAAATACTCATGGGGGGCTGGTGGCTAAAAACTACTGAAATTATTCTTCAGGGTAGAGAAAATGGGCAGGCATATTAGAAGTGATCATTTAAATATCTATTGATGCGTTGATGATTTTTTTGCTAAAAATGTTCAGTTTTTCTTATTTAAGTAAAGATTGCACATATAAGACCTGTGGGCAGCTTAAATTTTCTCCCACAATGTATAGTGTCTGCTTTGATCTGAAAGTGGCCATAGAAATAATGAACACCCCTGATAAGGGGTGCATCAGGTGACATTTATTTAATGTAGCTTGTGAGGATAAAAAAATTATTCCATTGCTTTCAAATAGTCAGCACGGTGCCATCTAGCTTGGTTCGTTGGTTCTAAGATAAATGCATTGTTGCTAATGGAGGTCATTGTTATACCAAGGTTTGATCCATATGCTCCAGTTTCTGATGATACATTATCAAGAGATATGAACTATTTCAGTCCACAGGACAAGAGTTCTTGCTGTAGGCCATCCTCACCTAGCCTGCCAATGAATAGCTGACATTCATATGGAATTTAAATTATGACTTTGCCATTGTGACAACTGGTTACATTAAAAAAGTGAATCGCTCATGAAGCAGAGCCTCTGGAGACTCATGTCAAAATCTGGCTGTCTTCTCAGGTCAAGTGGAAAAGGGAAGAGTCAGTGCTGGCAGTATCGCTCTCCTATACACAGGACCGTGTCACTTTTGGGTTCCTATTATTTTCTAAATGGGGTCTCTAGAGATTTCCAGGCCTGTGTGTTCCACAGCTTTCACAGCAAAGCCTAGGGCTAGAAAGACAACCCACTGGAGGGCAAATGTTTTTTGTCATTAGAAGCAGCTTCTGTAAAGAAATGGCTTCATGCTGCTGGTCTGGACTTTTAGCTCATGCCTTTTTATTCAATATTTGACATTAAAGTCCAATTGAAGATACAGAAATAGTTATTTAGCTAGACAGCTATTTTACTAACAACCTCCATTTTCCATATTGTGACTGCAATTTCTGGTTCTACTAGTTGTGTAGCATGTCTTAATATGACTGTGCAGCATAATAGGCACCAAGGTTTGACCACTTTCCCCTGTGCTTGTCATAATATAATAGACCTGGTCAGCACACCACCACTCTTATTAAGCAATACAAGTCTGTATGAGGAAACCTGGTGAGAGGTGGGGCCGTTGCTCTGTTATACCAGTTTAGAGTATCAAATTTCCACAAAGAGAAAGGAGTATTTTGGAGCCTATCCAACTTAAAATCCATTAAAATCATAATATACAGTGGTACAGGATTTTACAGTGAAGAAAATATGTGAACCCTTAATTGGGCTTTAATCTCTACGTATTGGAAAGTGTAAGAATGGCCACAGAAGGATAAACCCTGGAGATAAGTTGCCAAACCTGCCCTGATTTTTTTTACCAGACTTGGGGGAGTTATTAACCTTAATACATGTAAAATATCTACAAATGATGTATACTCCTGATGATTGTAATTGCTCTTAATTCCTAGGATGCCCCTACCCTGCCCCGGTATTGCAAAAATTGTTCTACTTAGTTGCATGGCTTGTAAATTATGTATGTGTGGTTGCACTGAGTGTGAAAACATTTTTGGGCCATACCAATAATCCAGTTAAATAAATTACAGTAATCCTCCTGTGATCATCTGAAGACAAGACCATTATAGGATACGTCATTGTATGTTGATATGAGAGTATATGCATTTATAGGACATTTCTAAATGCATGAAATTATTTTAAATGGTATCATTCATTTTGTGTTTTAGGTGCATTCAGGATATTATTGTTTAGAGAAAATAGAGATCAGTGCATTCAGGGGCCGTTTGGATACTCTGAATGCATGTACATATTTGTGTTCAATCAATTTTTAACAATAAACCGTAGGTACAATGTGGAAATACAGAATCCAATAGGGTTACAGGATCAATCAAAGTGTACAGTGTCAGAATCAAGATGTGCAACCATATAAGCCCAATCGGGCTATCAGGGAAGATTATCAGTATAAGAGGTACATATAGGAAAAGGTAAACAGTAAATGGAGAGGGCCCCAATATAGTTGACCCCAAACTTAAATATGGCAAAAATACAGGACAGGGGCAGATCAAACACCTCAAAGGACCAAAGATTCCAACCAAATGAAAAGAGGGAGGCATGTAGGAAACGATCCATGGTTCCCAAATCTTCTCAAATTTATTGAGTAACTGGACAGCCGACATCTTTTCAAAAACATGACTTGCGAGATTCTGAGTTTGACTTCCGGGAAGGGGAACTGTAAGGGAGTGCCGTACCCGCACAATCACCCCCCTCGCTTCAGTGAGAATATAGCTAACTAGCCGAAACTGACATTAAGTACAGACTTCTGTTTTTTTACCCAGTAATGCTTCGACTGGGTTTTTGCTAATTGATTTCCCTGTCATTGTATAAAACAACCGGTACACCCTAGACCAAAAGCGCTGCATCCTAGGACATTCCTACCAAATATGGAGAAAGGAGCCCTCCACCTGCTGCAACCCTGGTAGTTCTCATGAAAATGCCAAGTATCTGCACTGGTACTTGAAGTATCTGTGCATCCCTACTGACAACCCTAAAAACATAGTGGGGACCTAGAGGGAACTGCATGAGATATATGGAGAGGAACCAGGTACCTTCGCAGGAGCAACTTATAATTCGCTTCCACCGCTCTGACATTAGTAGAACTCTTAGCAGTCGTGACCCATATCTAGGTGCATGTGTTTTCATCAAGAGAACATCCCAATTCCTGTTCCCACTTAGAGGCATAGGAATTCCATCAGTGAAGCATAAAGATGATAAATCAAGCCCGAACCTCGTACATTATCCGATGAAAGTTCCGACACTGGGCCTTTCAACGTCTGCAGAATATACGTTTAATTTGCAAAAATGTTAAAAGATCTCTGGAGCATGGGAAAAGAAGCAATACCAGTTGCAGTGCCTGGCTTGGTACAAAGATCGTGACCATCAGCACTGGAACACAGAAGGAGTATTATAGCCCGGGAGAAAGAAAGGGTTCCCTTGGAGAGACAAAAGAGGGGCATGTGGGCAGGCCCATTGTTGAGAGACTTTCAGGCTATCCCAGAGATGCAAGGTATGTTTGGTGATTGGACACGTAACCGTCTTACGGAGTTTGGTGGGTAACCAGGGAAGATTGGCAAGGAATATTGGGGTACATAAGTAAGCTTTAAAGGAGACCCACAGGAGGACTTCTTGTTCCGAATGCCATTGGATCAGGGGAACCAATTGTACCGCCGAATAGTATTTCTGGAAGAGTGGTAAATCCAGACCCCCCCAACGTTTCGTATGGCACTGGACAGAGCGAGCTACCCTGGGAACCGAACCGGACTAGACAAACTGGAGGATCTGACGTTTAGGAGTCAAAAAGGAAAGGATGGAATAGGAACAGACAAGACCCTAGCGAAATACAAAAACTTTACTTGCGACATCTTTACTGCTGTAATTCTCCCAAGCCACAAAATATGGTGTTTGTTCCAAGAGATCAGAAGCGAGGACAAATGGGTGAACAACTTAGGATAATTCGCACTGGATAAAGTGTCATAAGACGGAGTAAGGTGAACTTCAAGATATGGAAGGGTAGCCTGGACCCACAAGTAGGGAAAGAACCATTTCATAGCGTCACAAACAGAGAGGGAGGTAAGGAGACATTAAGGGCCTTCGATTTAATAGAGTTGACACGCAAGCCTGGCAGATCCCCGAATTGTTGTAGCATTTGTAAAAGATTAGGCAAGGATATTATAGGGTTGGAGACCATCAAAAGAGCGTCGTCAGCAAGTAGGCTGATTTTATGATGATATCACGCCACCTCAATACCCAGAATGTCATTTATGACAACTAATAGCTTGAGCCAAAGGCTCAATGGCCAGGGCAAAGGGTAGAGGGGACAAAGGACACCCCTACCTAGATCCCCTAGAGATTGGAAAAACATCTGATCAGAAGCCCTGATACTGGACATATGCTGAGGGCATGGAGTAAAGAGCATATATCCACTTCAAAAAGGACAGTCCAAGTCCCCAGTGCTAAAGAACCTGCTTTAGCCCGAGGGAGTCGAAAGCTTTGGTGATGTCCAGTGACTGCAACATTATCGAGATTTGCCTAGTGTGTGCTATGTGAAGAAGTAGAGCGTAGTGAATGTTATCCCCTGCCTATTCCCTGGTATGAATCCCACCTGATTCTTCGATACCAGCGAGCTCAAAAAATAATTAACTTTAGTAGCAAGAATTTTTGTGAGCAGCTTAATATCAATGTTGTTTAAAGAAATGAGCCTATAATTCTCCCACGAGGTGTGATCAGTATGGGGCTTTGGAATCGTACAAATCAAAGATAATGGGGAATCGCGAGCCAAAGTACTTCCTTTTTGACGATCATTCAAAAAGTTTCGTCCACCTCCATATCAGGCAAAGTAATTGATAAAGTAAGTATAGAATTGATATAGTATTGAATGGTATAGAGTTTAGGGCCCTCATCTCTTAGTCTGTTGGCCAATAAAGTATCAGGTTTGTCTCCCTGGAGATAGAATTTATGCTTCACCCACTGTAAATGGGGATACTTCCCGCAAGCACATTTTTAAATGCAGAAAAATGTGATCTGGGACGTGTATCTATATAATTACCAGATCAATTTTTCCGCATTGAAATAAAACAAGTTTGAATGCAGCCTTTACACCAAGCTGACTATTTTACGTACATTTAAAAAAACTTCTGGTCCCTTTTTAACAGATTAGCCTTCAAGTGTGCTTTAGGACTTGTTGCTCTCTCTCAATAACAGCAGAGACTAATTGTTCAGAAATAAAGGGCGCCAAACCAAGAGGTTAGAGTCCAAAAGTGCCTTATTTGTTCACAAGTTGATCAAACAAAAACTGCCAATGCGTTTTTGGGGGGCAACACTCCCACTCATCCGGGCTTAGAATGGGATACGGATTTGATTTGAATTGACTGCTGCTGTCAATAACAATTCCAGCCCTAATGGAGGTCTTTTTTAATCAAATCATATAGAGGTCAGTTTGCTTAAAGTGTCTTTTTAATACAATCAAATCCTAATCCCATTCTAAGCCCTGATGAAAGGGAAATGTTGCTGCCCCCCAAAATACGTTGACTGTTTTATATTTGATCGAATTGTGAACAATTTGGTTTGGCACCATTTATTTCTGAACATTCTGGTTGCCCAACAAGGGAGGCCTGTTTTGTTTGGAAGCTGCCTTTCCAGTGAGCTTATTTGCAAACTTTTCTGCAGCTGGATGATTTTAGAGTGCACAGAAACCTCAGATCCTCCTAAATGTGTTACTTTAGAGTAACAGAGGAGAGTTTGTGTATTCTATGACAGGACGCTGTGTGCTTAAAATGTTTTTTTCCTCTGGAAGACTGTTTTTTAATCTCACAGTGACTTTATTGGGTTGACAACCATTTTGGTATAGATGGTAAGACATACTTCCCAACCTCAGTCTTTGAAAAAGAGGGACATCCTGTAGAAGGTGATAACGCGGGTGGGCCTGGCTACATAGTGCTGAACAATAGATCAACAGGCATAACGTTCTATTTAGGCTTTTCTTCTTCTTTTTTTCTCTTTTTTTTCTCCGTATCTCTATAGGTTGAATTCGATGGACTTGTGTCTTTTTTCAACTAGACTAGACTAACTATGTAACTATGATGTGCTTTTAAAGGGTCATAGTAAGAGTCTACTCACGATATACACTGCACACATGTGCCACAGTCCTTGTACCCATAAAATACGCTGTAATTCCTTACAACAAGCAAAAGTCTTACAGACACACACAAACTGCAGGACAAAATACCTTTTTTTTAAACTTTCCTATTGCATATGCTTTTCTGTCTGAGCATACCTTGAGGAAGAACTTTATTCCAACATTTAGGGGGTACTTAACGACCATCAACTATTGAAATAAAAACACCCTTGGTCAAGAATATGTAGCCTACAGCACATCATACTGAGTACAGCAGTTAGAATTATGTAACCCAGTGCCCCTTATACTGTATGTCCAGTGGTAGAAAAATTCTCCCATGTCATTGGTCAGTGGTAGAAAAATGCCTGTCATTATTGGTCAGTGGGAGAAAAGTGCCTGGTGTTATTGATCAATAGGACACAAATGCCCAACATCATTGGTCAGTGGGAGAAGATGCCTGACGTTGTTGGTTGCTTAGAGGGAAAAAATGCCCTGTAGGGCTGCAACAACTAATCGATTATTGAAAAAGTTGTCAACTTTTTCAATAATCGATTAATCGGCTTCCGATCAGTTGGCCCTGTTCACGGCTCCACACACGCTCTTCACGCCGCACCTCCTCCCTGCCTCACACTCACCGCCCACCCACATCCACGATCGGCACAGGGACGCGGGGAGATGTAGTAAGGAGGAGCAGGTGTGGGGGGATGACAGCCGCCGATAGACAGGTCCGATTCAGAAGCAAGTTGCTGGTAGACTGCTCAGGTAAGCCTGCACTTTCCCACACATGGTGTTCTATAATGTATTTCTGGGATTTGTATTCCTCTATAGCTGATGGTACATTGTGCTGTATATTATACAGAGCGCTACAGAGATACAGAGGAATACAAATCCCAGCAATACATTATACACTGTATGTATAATGTATTGCTGGGATTTGTTGTATTCCTATATAGCTGGTGATATTCTGCGCTGTATAGAGGACTACAAATCCCAGCGATAATACATTATACAGCGCAATGTGGAATACCACCAGCTATAGAGGAGTACAACAAATTCCAGCAATAATACATTATACAGTGGTGCAATGCCGAATACCAACAGCTATAGAGACTGCAAAACCCAGCAATAGTACATTATACAGCGCAATGCAGAATACCGCCAGCTATAATGTACTATTGCTGGGATATGTTGTAGTCCTCTATAGCTGGTGATATTCTGCATTGCGCTGTATAATGTACTATTGCTGGGATTTGTAGTCCTCTATAGTCGGTGCCATTCTGCATTCATTGCTGTATAAATATACACTTTCCTTTTCACTATATTGCGCACCACACTATTTTTTTTTTCTTTTTTACTTTTTTTTCTTCCACTGCTCCAAGCTTGCTCCTGTGATGGAGTGCAATCTCAATACAAACTAGTAGTCCATTTTTTAAAATGTATTTTATTTTTTATCCGATTTAACCGACTAATCAAACTTAATAATCGGCTAACCAATTTTGAAAATAATCGTTAGCTGCAGCTCTAATGCCCTGACATTTTTGGGAGGAAAAAATGCACTAGTGTCAGTGGTCAATGGGAGGTAAAAATGCCCAGACTTAGTGAGATGATCTAGCAGTAGAAGAAGAAGAAAAAGGTTGTCTTGATGTCGACACCTTTTTAAATCAGCCCCCCTTAAAGAAGAATTAACAAAAAAGGGTCAAAATTGTTGTAGTATCCTCAGGGGAACCAATGCACATCAGACTTGGCCCTGTTAAGATCCGTGCACTGATTTAAGACTAAAAGGACTTTATGCTGTGCTGTAGCTCCACCCCAGGATAATGCCCAGTTTATAGGTGTTTCTTTGAGGGAGCTATAGCACAGTATTGAGTTACCCCTCCATAGCCATGCTGACTCATCTTTTCTATTATGAATGAACAGTCAGCTCTGCAGGGCCATATGGTCTATTTGCCAGTGTAGTGGATGTTTATTAGCAGCTGGCAGCTCTGTTACACAGCCTCGCAGGACTGACTGTTTTTTTAGTATTATGATTGAAAAATCAGTGCTTTGGGGGCTGTCTGATAGAGCTGCCCGGCTGCTAGTAAACATACTCTGCACTGGCAGATCGCACAGCTCTGATAATGCTGACTGTTAATTCACAGTAGTGAAAGATCAGTCAGCGCTGCATAGCTATAATCCATCAGCCAGTGTATTGAATGGACTGAAAACTCCCCCCACTGTATATAAAGGCATTTAAAATGTATTTAGATACCGTAAGAAAGGGTTAAAACCACTATGAGGTTAATTTGTAAAACATTTTTTTGCTGTCTGCGTCCAATGGGGATATTTATCTTCACTTTATGTGCTGAAGATGCAACAAGAAATGAAAGGTAATCTCTGCAAAGTGAACAGAATTCCCATATTTTGAGAGTTGTCTTAGCAGGGGGGTGTTGAAAGTAGTAAACAGACCGTAAAAAAAATTGTTCAAGAAAGAAGACATGATCTCATAGCTCTTATTTGATGGTCTACAGTTGAAATGTAACCCCACATATATAGTAAAGGCAGAATACTATCTGCAATAGTGCATTCAAGCAGAGGCTTTCACTAAAATAATCACATAACACAAGGACCAGAGCCCTACAAAATGACGTAATCGTTTAGGTGTTTCCTAGGTTAGCAGGATGTCAAAACACAACCCTGCATGCATCCACAGTAGCATGTTTCACCTGAATCCACTGATCTGCTTAATTGGTGTTGCTCTTCAAAGTGTTAAGTAAAAATAGAAGATAAATCTAATTTAGTTCAGTACTTCTTAGTTTTTTTCAGTACAGAGAATGTGGTATACAGTATTTCATAATGTAGCCCTTTGTTTAATCATGTTATCAGATAAATGTATATTACTAACCAAAGAAAGACCCCTATGAGCTCATGTTACCCACTCAGCCAGAATGTTGGTCCCTAGAGACAATAATCAAGTTGTAGAGAGCTGCTTGTGCGGAATAGTTGGGATAATATAGTCAACAACGTAAGACGGCCATTTACTGTTGACCGCTGTCCACAGTGTACAGTGGACTCCTTTTACAGTGTGTTCAGAAGACTCATACAATCTCGGAGATTAAAGTGTTTGTCCAGCCCAAACTTTTTATTTTTGTTTTTGTTTTGTTATGGAGTATGGAGGATCTACAAATGTAAAGATTACTGGTGTATTTGCCTTTGCAAACACACACACGCGCGCGCACACACACACACACACACACACACACACACACACATATATCTATAGATATATATTGCTGTGCAAACGTTTAATGCAGGTGTTGTGAAAAAATGCTGTAAAATAAGAAGTTTTTGAAGGAACTCGTTAGGTAGCTTGTTCCAGACATCGCAGATATTGAGATTAGGGCTCTGTGGGGGCCAAACCATCACTTGCAGGACCCTTTTTTCTTTACGCTGAAGATAGTTCTTAATGATATTGGCTGTATGTTTGGGTTGGTTGTCCTACTGTAGAACACATTTGGGGCCAATCACATGCCTCCCTGATGTTATGGCATGATGAATAAGTATCTGCTTGTATTTCTCAGATTTGAAGACACCATTGATCCTGGCAAAATCTCAGACTCCATTGGCAGAAATGCAGCCCCAGACTTGCAAGGAACCTCCACCATGCTTCACTGTTGCTGCAGACAATCATTATTATACCACTCTCTAGCCCTTCAGCAAACAAATTGCCTCCTGCTACAGCCAAATATTTCAAATTTTGACTCGTCAGTCCAGAGCACCCCAGTTCCTATATCTTCCTGCATAGCTGAGTTGCTTAGCCTTGTTTTCACGTTGGAACTTTTTGGCCGCAGTTCTTCCATGAACACCATTTCTGGCCAGACTTCTCTGGACAGTAGATGGGTTTGCCTGGGTCCCACTGGTTTGTGCCAGTTTGGTGCAGATGACAAGCTCTATATATTTCTCTATGTCAAAGGGAAGTAAGCATGATGTGTCTTTAATCTGCTGCATTGAGTTTCCTTGGCTAACCACGGCGTCTATGGTCCTCAACTTTGCCCGTTTCTTTGTGCTACTTCAAAACACAGCTGTTTCTCTTTCAGTTAATGACTGTTTCAACCTCCATATGAAATTGATGATCCTTAGCACCTGCTTGGTATAATTGGTTAATCATACACCTGACTCTGCAAGCATAAGAACTGATGCTGGTTGAAGCCATGAATGGGTAGTCGCAAGGCCTCCTTCACACAGCTGAGAGTCAGCCCGTACAGATCCGTGCGGCATGCACGGCCGTATTGGGCCGTTCCAAGGAAGGACAGGTGCTGCGTGTGATTGTACTCAGCAGCCTGTTCTTCCCTATGGGAGGACGCAGCTGTACGCTCACCCAAGCTGCACATCCTTGCTGGTGTCAGTGCTCGGACGCAGACAGGATTCATCTTTCTAACAGAGGGTCAGATAGCAATAAAACCAGACAGGTGTTCTAATACTATCGCACTCTATTCAAAACTAAAATGTTTTGGCTTGACATGCCCTTTAAAGTTGAACTCCTCCAGGCAAATATAAGAGATACACTTTAAGGTATTTATTAATGAATCGTTTATGTTTGAAGTGAAACCTGAGCTTGACTTGATATACCCCCCAGGGAATGGTAGGACTGAGTGAGGTATGCTAGATGCAAATGTGTTGACAAAAAACAAGCTGATAAGCGAGGAAAAAGCAGAGATAGGAGTATGATCTCATTAGTCACTTTCGGCTCTTTTACTGTCTATTCAGAAAGCAGGAGTGGGAAGAAGGCACCACTTTATTACTTAAATGTAAGTGGCGTCATTCACTTGGCTGTACTGTATGATAGAGCTGTGTAAATCTCAGGATTGGATGGACAGTAATACAAACCCTTTGGCTAGATATTTCATATGTATTTAACTGTTTGTCTAGGGTTCAGCTTTAAGACTTTACATAATACGGCAAAATATTTTCTTCGATCATTTTATATAGTCTGAAAATTGTTCTGGGGGCCTTTTTGCACCATCTGTTTTTACTTTGGGGGTTTTGCACTGTGCATTAATGCATATGTTTTGTGTAGCTATCTGGCTGCTCACATCTCCCTTGCATTCCATATTGAAACCTTGACTGGCCACATTTTGTGTACGCTTTTTTTCATGAGAAAAGATTACAATCACTCGGTGGGTCAGAAGTTCAGAGCTTTTTATACTCATCCATAGCAAATACCAAGAGAAGTGTTACTAGTGCACATCTGCATGTTTAATTAATGAGGGTGGCTGGCAGCTTCTTCTTATTCGTTAAACATTAAACTTTACTGTTTTTAAAAGCATGTGTGAATAAGTGCATGGTTAAAACACCTTCTGTGCTCCAATATATCTAGAAAAAGCAAGCAAGCAAGTAAAACTTCACCATTTTACATTCCTTAGAGAGCTCTCTAGGGATCAAAGCAAACCTTGCATCAAAATGGTCCGCATATATTTTAGAGCCCCAGACACTACATTAAAACGTGGCTACCAGAAACCTAACTGTTGTCTGCTTGCTCTGTTCACTTGTTAGGTCATCTTGTTCCTGTTGTGGGTATTCCTGTTCTTCCTGGGCCCTGATCTCCAGCTTTTGCTCTTGCTGCTGTTCCTTCTGTCCTTCTTGGGTCCTGGTACCCACCTGTTCCTGCTTGCTTCCTTTTCCGCTGTCCTTTTTTGCTTTCCTTGATTTTAGGTTCATCTGTTTTCACTCTACCTAGCCCTATTACCTTTTTTGTTTTCCTGATTTTCTTGAACCTGCTAACTCCCTGACAAGTTGGACTCCTTAGACTTGATTTGCTTTCTAGACCTGGCCTTGTTAGAGAATCTCCTGCCCTGACCTTGGCTGTGTTTATTTTGTAATTTGTTAACTTTGAATCCTTCTGTGGTTTATTAATTTTGACCGTGGTCAGGACTTTGGCTTGGATGCTGGGCTCTTATTATCTGTGGCAAACTAAACTCTGGCTACCTTGAAAACTCACCTTTTGGAGTGTGTCTTTGCTACGAAATGCTAGGGTTGAAATGGGCAAAGTGCGCTACTGTAGTGGGCATCTGGTCAACAGAAACCCAACCCTTAGAGGATTCTTTCAGAAAAGACATATGGGAGATATGGGAGCCCAAGGCAGTGAGTGCTTCCTGAGCCTTCTGACACCATGTTGTGTTCTACTGGGTTTTCAAACTGCGTAAGTGTTCCTCGATCAACACCTCTACAAAACTCTATTGGAAGGATGTGACGGGTTGCTAACTTTGGAAGTAAGGTTCATACCTGGCAGTGTGATTTAGTCACATTACTTGACAACTGCTTGCTATGGCATGTTCCAATTAATGCTGTGAGAAATTAGGATTTCGTTGTACTTGACTTAGAATCTTTTTCTCCAGTAGTTTATGGAAACATTGTTTCTTCCCTTCTCATGTTATCCAGTGCTTGGTACTCCTGAATTTGTGTGTACTTGCAGAGGCATAGCCACCTGTTACGGGCTGTTTCCTTCTTTGATTAGTATAGTGTCCAAACCTCCTGTAGGGGCTAGATGTACCCATTAAGTGAAAGAAAAAGCCCTGTGTCCTTCAATATACTACTGGAGAAATGGATTTTAACAGAGTACAAAAAAAATCATGTTCTTTCTATCCACACAGGTTCTTTGGAAATTATGGTAAATAGATTACAGCAAGGGCAAGAGCTCGCTTTCATTTACACATCCAAGGAAGATGCATGTACTGAAAATTAGTCCTGTGTCAAAATCTCTCCCTGATTGGATTTTTGTTAAATAATCTAAACATGTTTTGGGGTCTTTTTTTGTTGTTTTGTTTTTTAACTGTGGACTGGAGTTCCCCTTTAAATGCTTAAATTTCTGCAGAGAAACTGATGCTGTTGTAACAATCACAACTTTTTGTAGACATGGATCCATGAGACTTGTTTTCATGCGTCACAGATCTCAGGAGTTAAACTGGTGTGAAAGAGTTTTGTCCTAGAAAACCCTGTATAACCTTCCATCACCCCATATTGTTGTAGGGCATCCTTGTAGGACTGTGCCAAACATAAAATATAATTTAGCTTCATTAATACATCATGACTGTGTGAAAGGGTGTTACATATTCTCAATTAATATTTTAATGCATGTGAGATTGAAATGCTGTACAGGAATCTCAACCGCTTTGTGTTCAGTGAGAAGAGACACGGCACATGAAAAAGTAACTTTAGAAGGATTTCTGCTTTTTCTTATGATTCCACTTGTGTTCATTTGACTATACATATTCTGGCTTTTAACTATTTTCATTAAGTTGTGGTCATATTTGCAATAGTAATTTATATATCAATTTGTGTCTGCTAGAGGGCTACGAAACTACCTACATGGTTCTTAGGAGGCTGAGCCAAGACCTAGATTTCGTGCAGAGGGACATATAACAATATTAGGGCAGTGGTGCTATAATACTAAACTGTGACTGCACAGCAATTCCCAATACCTCAATACTCCTCCCCATTACAGTAAATTGTGAATTTGTTTATATCCATCTGTGGTGCCATAGGCATGGCAGCTGCCCAGGCTTCAGTTCCTATTGACTGTCCCTGACAAAGTTACATCATGGCTGGCCACTGCTATTAAGTCAAACAATCTTGACTGCACTGGGAATCGAATTTGATGTGCAGATAAGCAGTCATAGCTAAGTAAAACGATTTTGAAGTGGAAAAATAACTATCTGTTCTATAACAACTGTAGGCATCACAGGGGTTTTAGGAGGACACATTTCAGATTCTTACCATATACTGATCTGTAGACTTTTCATCTTTCTGCGGTCAAGGATGTGTCCTACATGTCATGGCATTGTAAGGGTCAAAACAAGCTCGAGGTTGCAATAGCAGCTGTGAGCTTGCTTTAAAATTGTATAGTCGACTTCTACCTTTAGCCCCGGTTCACACCTGGGCGTTTTGTAGCGCGTTTGTACGCTGAAAAACGCTCAAACACCGAAATCCCATTGTTTCCTATGGGTATGGTTCACACCTGGGCGTATTACAGGCCGTCTGAACGCGCTACAAAATGGCCTACGCCCCAAAGAAGTACAAGAGCTTATTTGGGGCGTTTTGCCGCGCGTTGCCATTGGTATTCCCGAGTGTGGATCGGGGTTAACAAAGCGGTAACCCTGAGCCACACTCAGGAATACAGCGTACAGGTCTTACCTTGTCCGCGATCCCCGCTTCCGGGTTCCGTCTCTTGCGAGCGGCCGCATCGCAGGGGGGCGGAGCCAGCGGGAAGAAGTGAAACTAAAAAAAAAAAATCACACTGCCAGTAAAACACGCGTTTCACTGAAAAAAAAAGTGAAGTTATATCTCCATTAAGAGTACCTGTCATGACATTACTTCTATCACATAGTGGCTTTTTAACCACCTTGTGATAATACAGCTATGTGCTTTTTAAAATAATCAAACAACATTTAAATTTTTTTTTTTTAAAGGACCTCTGTCCCTCTTAGACACACATGCGCACACCAAGGATGCATGTTTATTGGCAAATGTTGATATCAAAACGCACACTGTAGTAAGAGGAGAAAAAAAATGTATGTCAAAGTTTTAAGTGCCATCCGTGGACAATTTTTTGTATCATACTTTTTTTTACTGTTTCATGGGAGTATGCTTGCCATGTTGGGTATCTATTTACTCAACACTTGTGTTTGTTTTTAAAAATTTTATGAAAATCGAGAATGGTATTGTTTGTGTGCATAAAATTAATTTTGGTGTATTTTATTTAATTGAAAATATAGGTTTGATAACATAAATACCATGCAACATATAAACTTCCAGCTCGCATCTTTTTTTATTCTACAGCTCCTCTGCTTTTAGTAAATATATAATGTTTTTTGAGCATTTCACGTATCCTTTAGGCCATTTTGAGCTTTAGCTTCCAATGGTAGCGCATAAAGGATGCATCCACTCGCTGTAATCTTCATTCAAGGGCTTCCTTGCCCACTTTTATTGAAAGTTCACAAAACAGAACAATTACCCTCGCAGGGGTTCTTTTGCATCTCATGGCAGCACCTGCCTATCCAGCCTCCTGGCTTTACATTTGCAGCACCGATGCTCCGGCCTCAGGCCACTGTCTGTTCCTCCAGACAGCCTCAGTCGTGTGCTCACCTGCACACTGAGGTTTTCTCAATCCGCAGCACCCTGCTGCACTGGACTCCACTCTGACTCATGGGTGGCGCCTTCCTGTCTCCCAGATGGAGTCTTGAACCTTTCCCAACACCTTTTAATTTAAAGGCTGTGCACACCTGTGCCATCAGCATGCACTGGCCACTCAGATTCTGAACACAGGAATGGAGATACCACAATGGCATTGCCATGCACTACCACACCATAAATGCCCATTCAACATGTCTGTAAAGAATGTGAAAAACAAATTGCTCTAACAGCAGAAAGCCAAGTTCCATCTAAGTTAAATACATGCCTTACCTATCCAAAGCTTTTTAATTTTTTATAAATCTCAGGATGCATACTGGACAATTTGTCTTCAGTAGAATCATGTGACGTCACACATCCTGTTCTTCCTCTTCTTCTGTCCTTGGTGGTGGGCTGGTTCTGAATGTGGTGGAGAACAGTGTCAGTGACATAGCATTAACATTGTGCTGATAACTTTAAACTGTTTAAAATTGTTATTAATAAAATAAACAATTTTTAGGTGCCAGACGAGATTTGGTGGTTAGCCATTATAATCATCCTTCTCATTAGTCTGTTGCTAAATTCCACAACTGAAGCATTTTTTCTTACTTTTAAGATGTCTGGGGAAGATTTCTTTTGTTTGAATGTGCAGAATGGAATCCAGAAATCGGAGATTGCTGTCTGAAGCGGATCAAATTTTCGCGTGCTGGGGCGGATGATGAGATAATGAAGACACTTCACAATTACATACGATTATGGCAGGGGCTTTGTAGTCTGCTGCGTTAACACCTCAAGCACCCTGGTGTCTGAAGAGTCTGCAACAGGCTCAGGTGGGGTTAAGCATTCACTGACATTCATACTTTGAGACATTGAGGTTTTTTTGTCCCAGCAAACATGCTCCAAATAATTCTGTTATTAAGGCTGCTTCCAAATGGCACTCTTTGGCTTTCTATTAATGTTCAGAGTACAGAATAGTGGCACCAGTGTGTGTCTGACCTTCTTTATATTTTCTGATCACTGATCAGTCCCCTGGTGCCATGGATATTGCTGACCTAGTACAGTCATTGGTATAATATGATCTTTATTCATGCTTTTTATTTTTGTAAATTGCCTCAAGCTGCTCCATAGATGGGTAAAGTTTGTGGTCCATCTTGCATATTTTTACTTTAATGACCTTTACAATCAAATGTAATATTGGCTTTTGTATTCAAATGTTTTAAGTTCCTTTCAAAATGGTTTATTTAAAGAATATATTTTCTTCTTAACTTGTGTAATATAGCCAAGTAATGTTAGTTTTTAATTGTCAGTGAGACAGAAAATAATTTAAATTCCAAAATATTTTAAGTTGTTACCAGAGCAATAGGTGAGGTTAATTTACCTGTTAAAAAAAAAACCAAAACATTACAATGTGGACCCTTGACAGGAAACAATACCTGCGCCTCCACGTGCAATATCGTCCAGTTGCAATGGTAACGAACACACTGAAGAGGCAGCTCCCACAGGTCAAAGGACCTTCAATCTGAGAGACAAAAAGGAGCACCTCCATAGTATAAAAATAATTTTAATGCTAAAAACGCACAACTATATTGTACTTACAAAAATTTGGTAGTAAAAAGGCATATAGAAAACAATGGGATGTCAAATCATCTAGCAGCGGAAGTCTGAAAAGATGTGCAGCATCAGCGTCCACTGCCCCTGTGTGGTCTCGGTTTATATGTTTCTGCGGCACGCCCCCTTCCTCAGAACCATGAGGTTCTGAGACCACAGAGGGGCAGTGGACGCTGATGCTGCACATCTTTTCAGACTTTCGCTGCTAGATGATTTGACATCCCATTGTTTTCTACATGCCTTTTTACTACCGACTTTTTGTAAGTACAATACAGTTGTGCGTTTTTATCATTTAAAATTAGTTTTACACTAACGAGGACACTCGTTCCAGTGTCTAAGAAGGGAACTCCCCTCACTTCCTCAGCTATTTATTGTAATTTCCTGTTATATCTTGGGACATCTTTCCAACGGGATGACAGGGATTTCAACTCTCTTACTCTAGCCTAAGCATTATTGTAATATGGATACTACTTGTTACGTACCTTCTGGGAGACCGCATGTGAGAGGAGGCTTCCCTTGCACCTTGTGTCCTGGGAGACTCTGATGATGGGAACAGAGCCCAGCGGGACAACAAGTGGCAGGAGTGCCAGTGGTGTTGAGCACCGTGCAAGCCGTAATCCTATGAGACGAGCCGAGGTCAGGTTCCAAGCGGGCAATTCCAGTACAAAAGGGGTTAGGCTGAAGAATGGTCAAATAACAGTTCCGAGGTCAAGGCAGGCAGAATTCAAGGTTCGTCGAGGAAGTCCGGGTCACAAGGATCAAGCAAGATATCACAAAACACTGGAACAAGGATTAGCTGACGATAAACCAGCAACATGGTGGTACTGCTGCTGGGTTTATATAGGGCCAGTGATGTCACTTCCTGTGCGCGGCAATGGCGCGTTTTTGTGCTGGTAATCTACTGCTGATGCGCATGTGCGGAATGGCGCGTTCCCGAGCAGTGCGGGAACGTGCAGGTTGCGCATGCGCAGATGGCAGGGATCCATTACACTACTACTATACTATATGAACAGTCCTAGATACTACTGAAGATTTAACATTTGGGATTTGTTAGTGTCTGTGACCAGAGGCAGAAATTCAGAGGCAGAAACTACAGTGTCAGAATTAATTTCCAGAAATCTGTAAAATAACAGTAGGCCATACAAGTCTCCTTGGATTTACCGGCTGGTGCAGAGCCGAAGGATATTCCCCAGTTCCAGAAAAGTGACTGATGCTTTTTGGAGTGACTAACCGACCCGAAGCGAATTGAGCCGTACATCGGGTGCCTTTGGCTGGCTTCGGGTTGGCCCAACATGCTCGCTGCTGTTCGGCCTATTCTGATAGATGCCGGACCGCAGTGATTGAATAGCCGAATGCTGACGAGTGGTACCGAGCAGAATAGAAAAACAGTTACAAAAGTAGTAAAAAATTAAATAGAAAACGTTTGGGCGGAGCTAGCAGTGACTGATAGCTCCGCCCAACTGTTTTCTATTGGCCGGGCGGTTCTGCTGCCATTAGAATTTTACAAAAAATCACCATAGGAATGCATAGCTAGATTTCACTTTGCAATAGCCAATAGCAAACTAGCTATTGCACCTGCCCTCTGCTGCTGTCAATCACTAGAGGGGACCTGATGGAGAACTTCAGGTCCCCTCTGCTGATTGACAGCAGCAGTGGGCGGGTGCAATAGCTAGTTTGCTATTGGCTATTGCAATAGCATTCCTATGCTGTTTTTTTGTTTTGTTTTTTATTCTGACGACAGCCAACGGCTCGATTGTCAGAAGAAGAAAAAAACAGCAGGGAAAGGTTTTCTGGGAGAAAGTGTTTCTCTCCCGGGCAGCCAGGAGCTGCTATCTAATAGCTGGAGATCAGTGTCCCTGGTTACCTGGTAACTAGGGATGCTGATCTGCCTGTGCAAGTGGCTGGAGCCAGCCATAAGATGACGGCTGGCTCCGCCCTGCAGTAATTAGCAGGCTGTCGGCTGGCCGTTCGGCCAGCTTAGGCTTTCACCTCGGCTCAGTCGATCCGTGGCATATGCCTTCAGCCGACTTCGGGAGCTGTACGGGCTATAGTGAATAGCCTGTACAGCAGCCCTTCGGTTCTACTTAACCGAAGTGGTCCTGGGGCCGAAGCTAGCCGAAGGATCAGCCGAAGCTACTGCTAGATCCTTCGGCAGCTTAATGAATAGACCCCTATGTCATCAGAAATTGTCATAAAAATTGTACCTTGTGCATCTTGACTTTGTCAATGCGCACTTTTATACCTACATATGTAAATGACAATGTACAGAAACCTTTGTGCCATACATTGAGTGTTTTTAACACTTAAACGTTCTTGAGAGTGTGCTTTTAATGAGCTATGTTGTGTGTGTATAAGTGCTACCGAAAAGTATAAAGTAACTGCATGCGGATTCAAGCAAGGATGAGTGAACAGGCCTTATGGCAAGGAAGTGAAATGATCCTCTTTATACACAAATATTCATTGTTGCTGTGGTTTTTTTTATTGTGCTTCTGTGGGCACTTAAAACCCAATTCCAGTTAAAACTTTTTTTCTAGTATTGGGTACAGAGCGGTAAAGTCAAAACCTCTGTTATTCTCCCACCCCTCTGTGACATGCATCCCTCTTATTTTCTTCTTTCCTATCTCCCCAAAACCCCGCTACTGCACTGCTCTCAGACAGGAATGAGACCCGATCCCACATCTACACTGTGGAACTCCGGCGAGGGGACCCACTCACATCTCCTTGCTAACCCCCACTGAGGCTACCTCCAGGGTCCCCGCTTATATTTCCAACAACCACCATAAGGGTCTATACTGGATATTTATGTCTTCAATTAATCTACATTGTGCCCCCCACCCTGCCCCCATGGGCTCGTGTGGGACCAATGTTGTAACCTGTGTTTTTTCTTCTGTATTTTTTAATGTATCATTGTTTGTACTCCTAACTTCCCCCCTCTGTGATAACCTTGGAAAACTGTGAAAACTTTATATAAAGATTTTGTAAAAAAAAACCTCTGTTAGGTTTTTATTTCTCTGTGTCCCCCGTTGCAAAGTGCATCGGGTGCCTTTTAAAATGAATGGCATTGCAACTCACTGCACAGCGTATTGTACGTTACCAAATATAAAGCTTGAGGTTATTTTAATGTTTTGTAAGTGAAAAATAGTAAAAATTGTAAAAAATAGCAAAAATAGTCTGGCCTAAGGTAAAAAATGGGAGGCAGGGGCCAGCAGTGGAAGGGTTAAATGGCTGACACAACCCAACAAAGTGGTGCAGAACACATGAACATGCATATGAATAGTACATGTGGAAAGGTATGAACCCAGTCTAAAGTAGGGTGTACAAGGGTAGATTGTTGCACGAATGTTCGTACGAAAAATACCGTCGGAATGTTCAATACTGGAAAAAGAAACTTGCCGATTGACGTTCAAAATTTGTTTTAATTTTTGCTTTTATTTAAAGTCGTTGGATCAAGAAAAAAATTCCAACATGCTCCATCAAAAATTTTCGGAAGATTGTTGTTTTCGGCTGTCGACTGCACCATACTAATTGATTATATATATAATATATTATATTAAGTGAAAAATAGTAAAAATTGTAAAAAATAGCAAAAATAGTCTGGCCTAAGGTAAAAAATGGGAGGCAGGGGCCAGCAGTGGAAGGGTTAAATGGCTGACACAACCCAACAAAGTGGTGCAGAACACATGAACATGCATATGAATAGTACATGTGGAAAGGTATGAACCCAGTCTAAAGTAGGGTGTACAAGGGTAGATTTTTGCACGAATGTTCGTACGAAAAATACCGTCGGAATGTTCAATACTGGAAAAAGAAACTTGCCGATTGACGTTCAAAATTTGTTTTAATTTTTGCTTTTATTTAAAGTCGTTGGATCAAGAAAAAAATTCCAACATGCTCCATCAAAAATTTTCGGAAGATTGTTGTTTTCGGCTGTCGACTGCACCATACTAATTGATATATATATATATATATATGCAAACGTTCTAAAAGCGACTTCTTTCATCCGAAATTCTAACCGTGTATACCCTACTTTAGGTTGCCCGCCCCCATTCAGATATCGGTTTGAGAAAGGACATGGAGAAACACACAGATATTTCTTCAGAACTGAGGATGGTATAAACCTGCAAACAAAGGCTAAAACTGTTAAGATTAATATAGTTTACTAACAAGAGTTACACTTATATAGGATCCTTATAGGTGGTATATTTATAAAACAATGGATATGAAATTCACCAAACATTCTCTGCAGATAATTCTTCTTGTGGGATGGGTTTTAGCTGACCCTGATTGACTTAACTCCAGTGAATGTTTAGTGAAAGTTACTTTTCACTGCTTTATAAATATGCCCTTTAGAATGTGGGCTCCACAACATTTGATCAGTATTTTAGAGTACAGTGTTCAGTATATTAACATTTTAATTTAAGCACTTTTAGTTGCATGTGTCCTTATGGATTTTTGGTAATGAACTTTCTTATTTCTCAAATGTTCTTTAGGGTTTCTAGCTAACTTTCATTGTTTGAGCACCTTTACAATCTAATTTTACCAAAAAGCTCCAGTGAATAGGTGCAAACTATAAAGACATTTAGCTGAAGGCACAGACTAAATATTTCACAGCGCTAAGATCTTATTATCGGAATACTAATGCCTGCCCTCTATTATTTTAAAGGGAGCTTCACAAATTGCTCCATTTTAGCTGATTACATTTTTAACATATTTTTAATTTAATAGGTTATACTTGGCCACCTTCATGGGTCCCCACGGAAGATTGTACACAGAAACGAAATGATAAATTAAATTCTGAGCTTAGTCCCGAATTTTGCTTTTCTAAATGATTTGGTCCTTTCTGTCACCTCTGTCACCTCTGTCACCTCAGATAGGTCCCAACAGATTGTTTGTTTCACTTTTAACAAGTAGTGTGCCTTTGATATATATCTTTTTAATTTTAGTTTAACACTCCTCATACCACAAATTCTCCAGGAGGCTTTTTGTTAGAAGAACATTGCTATGCAAATCCAGCAAGCAAGAAATAATAGAGTGAGAGCACAGTGTGTAAGTAACACTTATCTTTGTAACCTAATAATCAAATATGCTGCATCAAAGTCCGACCATAGTGACTACTATGACTTCTCCTTGCACTTCACTCTCTTTCCCCTGTGCCCATACCGTCCAACTATCTGAAATAAGACAGGGAGACACCTTTCAACCTAAGGTTTTAGTTTTGAATAACACTTTTGGAAGTTAAATAGTATATTTTTATAGCTATCTGTGCATCAGACCAAATAGGGGGACGACTGAGGAGGAAGAGGGATTTGGTTCCTAAAGAGAGACAGTTGCCTCTGTCTGTCTCCATAGACATGTGTTAAATTGATAAACCCTCCCTGAGGAAAATGAAATGTAGCAGCATACCTTACATTGATGCTTGCTTCCAGGCCCCTTTCTGTGTTTGATCTCTGTTTGTAGCATAATTAGCCCCTTAAGGACCAAGGCCTTTTTCCCCCCATTTTTTGCACCCATGTTATTATTCACATTTTAGGCCTTAAAATTACTTAAAACCCAAACATTATATATTTTCTGAAAGCCAAGACTCTATAGAATAAAAAGGCAGCAGTTGCAAATTTTTATGTTGCACGACATTAGCGCAACTTATTATCAGACCCAGACATTTAGTGAAAAATGCACTTAAATCATGGATTACAGTAAGGCACACATTACCGTATTGTTTTATGTAAAAAAATCTGAGGGTTTAATGCCATTGTTTTGGTAAAATATAAAAGATGAGGTTACAACGAGTAAATAGATACCCATCATGCCCAGGTTAAAAATTGTGTGCGACCGTGATTCTGTGACAGAATCCAGTACCCCAAAAAGTCCATACATGACGTTTTTAAAGCCCCCACAGGTCATCAGTTTAGAGATACGTGTAACTATTGGCCCTACATTTATTGCTCTGCGTGCGCGGCGATACCCAACGTGTAGCGCAATCGTCGTTTTCGTATGTAGGCGCACCCGATGCGTGATTACGTGACAACGCGCATGCTCGCAGGAGCGGGGCACTTAGGGGGGCTTACACCCCCCCATGTGATAGTATAATGGCAGTGACAGGTACTCTTTAAGGTGATGCTGGGGGTCCAAAAGACCCCAGTGTCACCTTTACACTTGAAATAAGCTATTGAAGTGCAGATCGTAGTTCAATAGCTTATTGCTGGGCTTCAGGAGCCCAGCACTGACAGCTATGGGACCGGAAGTGATGCACTACGCGACGCTCCTGGTCTACGGGGAGGAGATCGGCGAATGGATATTCTCCGCTCGCCTTCCCAGCTTCCCGCCGACACCCAGCAAGCCGATCCTGGGCCAGTAGGAGGGGCAGCGGAGCCCAGGAAACAAGGCGGGGGTGTCAGGGTGGGGGGGGAGCGGCCCGGTTACCAGATTGTAGAAGTGATCTGGCGGCAGCTGAGCTGCCAGAATTGCTTCTACTGTAAAGCCGGGCGCTGGCTCTACAAAACGGAACAGACTCACAGCGACTTTTCTGTGTAACCCCTTCAGACTTCATTATAACGAGATTATCCCGTAATCACGACCTATGACGAGATTATCCCGTCATAGGTCATGAAGGGATTAGCTATTGAAGTTGAAATGTTATCTATTTCCACTTACAAGGGTAAGTGCTCCCATATGGGTCCCTCCAATTCTGTGTGTGCTGGAACACGGTGCATAGGATGCTCATGCGCAGTGTGGCAAGGGTCTTTGTTGTGCCCGCTTTAGTGCCGTGCATAGGGCTGTGCATGCGCAGTATGGACAGGTGGGCAAGGACTTATAGGACAAATAAGGACAAAGGAATTATAGTCCCAAAGCACAACATACCATAACCGTTGCACACTATGCGCTTCTGACCAGAAGTTGCCATGATGCGCAGTAGAGAGGGATATAGCCGGAAGAGTTTCGGATGGAAAATTTGAGTGTTTTGCTGGATAACAAGGGGAAAGACATTTGTTTAACATTTTAGTTACCTGGAGTTAGAGACAAAACGTTTATTTGCACCGAGGATTTATAGATCCCTAAACCCATAGTGGTGTTAGGAGATGTCTCTGACTCCTGGGAAGATCTGGAAACAAGCAGCATGTCTTGGCAGTTTATTAATCAATAACAGCGCAAAGTACAAAAAACATGCATTTTATGGAATAGGTCTTCTGAAACAACAAGATCACATAGGCTGTCAGATGATTTGATGGAGACCAAAAACTAATCTACTGTATAGCACCGTACTACATGAGTTTAAAATATGCAACAATTTTGCAAATTGAATTTATTACAGGTCTTGTTCCCTTATTCCAGTAATGACTCTTAGGGCTTGTTCACACCAATGCAGACCAGATCTGCATGAGTTTCTGACATGCAGTGCAGTGTGTTTTGCCACGTTTTTGATGCGTTCTGGGGCATTTTTGGTTAAAAAAAATTGTTTTTTTAGTTTAAAATGGGCTTTCAGTGCGTTCCAGGGCGTTTGCATGCATTTTTGATGTGTTTGCATGCGTTCCAGAACAGGTAAAATAGGGTTTGCTGCAGTTTTTTTTTTTACATGCTCTGGAACTGAACACTGTGAAATAGAGCGCAAAATACCATTGGAATACATTGGACGCAGTTTTGATCCGGTCTGTAACTGCTCTGCTCTGCTCCTGGAACGCGCTCGGTGTGAACAAGGCCTGAAAGTATCCACTGTGCACAAGGGTCTTTGTAAAACTCATGAGCGACTCCAGTAGTGTGCCAGTTATGGTCAGAATTGCTTTGTGTTCAAAATGTAATTATGAGGCATTTGGGAAATCCATTGGCCTCGTACAAGAAAATCATTTCCAAGAGCCTGAAAAAAATAAAAACCAGGCATATTTCAGTACCAGACAGTTTGATTTCATGGCATTGAATTGGCCACATGGCCACTCCCCATAAAGAGGATAACCTTTCAGATGGAGTTACTGATTTGTTGGAAGTTACCTAAGATCCTTTGATGAAGGCCACATGTCCAATGCCTCACAATTGTGAATGTAATTGGCTGCCAAATAGTGCCTGATTCTTGGTTTTCCTTGCAGAAGGCTATTTTCCTGTATGTGCAGCTGGATTGTTTAAATAACTCCAGTTTCAACATAACGACTTCCCTTTGAGTCCTTCTTTAAAGGTTTTGTTTTTTGACGCAGTGCCCTACCTGCAGTTGGATCACCCTTACAACACAAGCAACAGGCATCCATTAACCAAACATTTTTTCCACATTCCGCCATCCTTACCACAATACCACACTTGACAACAGCCAACAATGGGTACATACACACTTTTTTACTAATTGATTTGGGGGATTTGATAGGAGTCAGAATCCTTTGCCATACCCTTGTTATAGCCGTGTTTTGAGCAAAGCCTAAAGGTGGCCACACACATTACGATTATCGGATGACACTTTTCGTCCGATGATCGAACCGCCGTACGATTGTCGTACGGCGGCCCCATTATGCCCCGATTATTGCAAGGTTCACTTAGCCGTAATTAAAGAAAAGCACCTGGGCGAATTGCGCTAATCAACCGCACATATTTTCGTTTGCGCATGAGCAGTGTAGATCGTACGATTTTTGACTTACGGAAACGCCACTAAACTTGCAATAATCATACGATCAGCCAAAGTTTTCAAACATGGTTGAAAGTTTTAAGTCGTGCGATTGTACCTTTTATAAGAAAGTCAGATTTTGGCTGAAAGTGCTTGGATAGCTTTTGGCCTAAAGAGAAGCATTTTTTTCATAGCAGAACTTGAGGTAACCTTCTCAGCAGCTGCATGAACTTTTGAAATATTTAACTCCAGAGAGAAGATCAGCTTTTAATTAAATAGGAAAAAAATCAAGCAAATATTATGTTAAATTATTAAGCAGGCCAATTAGACAGTGTAACTCACTACAACTGGGTATTTTATGATGTCTGTGCGGAGCTGTACCTTTTAAACAATCTAAATGATTATTTGAACTTGTGAAGTTACTATGGTGACAGAATACTTGAGGCACATTTTTTACGATGCTTATCTAATTCCTTTTGTGATCATACTGTGTTTGCAATCTTGAACCTACAGGAAAAATGTGGCCTACTGTTTTATTTATTTATATAGGCACTTGGCAAGTTGGGGGTGTTAAATGAATGCCTCAGTGGTGGAACAATTAGCCATGGAAAGCAATTTAATCATCATGAGGTAAAAAATGAATCTTCTCATGAAAAGATCATTATATGTACAAAAAATAATGGAAGTTTTTTCTGTAACTGTTACTTTACTGAGGAGCAGTTTATTTAGTTCTTTTTTTCTTTGCGGAATGCTTATTCAGCATACAGTCTGTATACTATTTGAATGGCATTTGCATGAAAATGTAAGGTCACCCTTACCCTGAAGCCTCCAACACGTGAATCTAAAATTCTAATTGAACCAATACAAAGATAACATTGGAAGCAAAATATAAAAAATAACTGGCACCCCAGCTTCTGGCGTGCTTGCCTTGGGGAGGGTGACATAATTAGACCTTCTCATGGTGTCCTAGGATGGTGTAGGATCCCAAATTTGGCCGGAATATACTCTTTTTCACAATGCCGGGGAAATCGTCTCACAAGATTTGGGACCCTCAGATTTCCCAGGATCTCCTTTCCATGATCCCATTCCCAGGATCACCAGCATCTACAGAAAGTGGCACAATTTTTTTTCTGTAAGTGTGTCTAGCGTGGAAATTTTAATGTAGAGTCCACTTTACTGTAGAGACATTCTATAGACAGATCCAATCCTTAAAGGAGAACTATGAGGTGAGTGAAAATCACTCATCCTCATAGTTCGAGCCGACGTGTGACAATTAAACTGTCACACGTCGGCTCTATAGATCGGGAAGTGAGCGAACACATACCGTCGCTCGCTCACTTCTCGATCATGTCCCTGCAGAGAGCCGTGACTGTCACTCATGGCTCATTGCAGGGATTCCTCCCCTCTCCGATCCTCCAGTGCTGACTGGCGAAACGGACAGGGAGGGGGCGTGTACAGCTGGCTCTGCCTCTAGATAGGCAGAGCCAGCTGTCAATCATGCAGCTGGGTGGTTTTCGACAGTAATGTTGTGATCCATCCCAGCTGCGGCGGTCTCAGTATACCACAAGCTGTAGCTCACGATATACTGAGCTTTGGGTCACGGGAGGAGGTTAGTATATGTCCTCACGTGACCCTTAGGAGAACTATGGGGAAAAACACTTACCCCATAGTTCTCCTTTAATCTTACAATTGAGGTGTGCCTCTTCCATCCTCTGGAACTTCCTACCCCAACTTGTATGGCTAAAGCACTCAGTGTTTTCTTTTTTCTCGCTCAGCCCCATTGGGCTCCGTTCTCATTCACTTGATTCCTCCATCTACACTAAATGGGGTAGATGGATGAATCCTCCCTGTTGGGCTATCTTATTCTGATAGATGCAGGTGTGCCCCTATCTGAATAACTGAACAGCGACTTATGCTGATTGGCTGCAGTCACTCTTTGGCCAAGAATTTTCAGACCAGCTCCTTGAATATTCAAATTTTGTTAAACAGAGGGGTGGTAACAGGACAACACACTGGTCGAATTTTAGCCGATTCAGCATATTCAAGTAATGTATGGCCTGCTTAACTCCTCCGTCTTTGATGGATTCCTGAAAACGTAGCCCTTCAGGGACCCTTTTCCCACCGCTAAATAACAACTAAACTTTTACTTTCTCAAACAACCCATCCCCACACAATTGCTACCTTTTTTTTATCACTTGCCCCTCCCTTTTAGATTGCAAGCTCTCACGAGCAGGATCCTCTTAACCCTCTTGTCTTCAATTGTAATTGTACTGTCTCCCCTTATATTGTAAAGTGCTGCGCAAACTGTTGGCGCTCTATAAATCCTGTATAACAATCCTAGTGCAATTTTAGATAAAAATTATTTCTGTGGTTAAAAAACCCCAAACCACTTAAAGTGAATCTGTGAGAAAAAATATGATAGCTACTGATTTTTTAGGCTGTTTTTAAAAGAACCATGTCCTGGGACTGCCATATTTATCCTTCCTTTACTACTCCGCAAGTCATTGACCTAGACAAGCATGCAAGTTAAGATTCTTAACAACTGTATACTTCTGCGCCCGTAACTCACTAAGTACCAAAGACAGTATATACGGTGACAACAGCTCCCATATTTTAGCCATAAAGGTTCCTGCTATGGTTTTTTTGGTACTCAGCTTTCATATACCCACACTGCATGGGTTAACTGCTTGTTGTTTTTGTCTAGGTGCTAAAAAAAGTTATACTTACCTGAACCGCCGAGGCGGCTGCCTGCTTCTCTGGTCTCTGAAGCCTGTCTCCTCCTACATTGCAGCATTGGAATGTTCCTTAGCATCCTCTATACACAGTGTATAGAATGTGATGATTTATGGGACCTTGAACCGCTGCAGAGGGGGAGAGAGGCTCCAGGGACCGGTCTAAGAACAAGCTGGCACCTAGGATAAGGTGAGTATAACTTTTTTTGTGTGTAAAATTCTGCTTTAAAATAACACTTCTAGCGCATTCATTTGGGTAGATCCTTTCACTAGATGGCTGTTCGTTAAATCTAAAGAATTTTAAGGTGTGTAGCCAGCGTTAACTGATTTTTGTTTTCTACATTTTTGTTTTTCTTTTCAGCTCGTAATTTTAAAATAATATACTACTTTACCAGCACACTTGGGGTCATATTTTAAGATGGTTGACATTCTAAATGTAAATGTAAATGTTTTTATACTGAAAACAGAGAGAGTCTTTTTCAACCCACCTATACTCCCCACCCCTGCAAAACACCAGGTTTTCTGCAGCTCCTCCAATAGAGCAATAAAGTAGCACTGCAAACATAAGTATAAATACTGATGGACATTAAAGAGACTTTAAATGCAAAAAAAAGCAAAAGAAAAGCAAACTGGTAACAAAATAAACCACCAACTGTTTGCATTGCAAATAGCTGCTAAATCCATTACTGAATTGGCACCCCTGACTTTTAATTGTAAAATGAAAAAGTTTCACTCTAAAACTGACCAAACAGCAGTAAAATTACTTTAAAAAAATAATATTTTTTAAATAGTTAATGGGGTCAAATTGATGATCATTTTTGACCATAGTGATGGAAAAAAATCGAGTGAGTCGGGTGGAAATTTTTTTCTTGTTTGAACAAAATTCTTACAGTGACTATGGTTTTCATTCGGCAAACTACAACACTGAATGGTGAAATCAAACGAAACTTCAAATATAATGCGTCAAATCTCTGATTGCTATATGATAAAATGTTCAGATGAGATTTTCCATATGAATGTTTGTACAAGAAAAACCTACCAGTGTATGACCAGCTTCACAGTGACATTAAAAAAAAAAAGAAGATTCTATTAGGTTGGGGCAAGTCCAGACCCCCCAGTGTTTTATTTGAGTTTTTGTCTCCTTCTGAAGCTTCTCCTCACTTCCTGCCTCAGGGAGAATGTTGACAACAGGACAAGAAGTGAAGAGAATCTCAACAGGTCTCGGACATCAAAAACAACTCGCAGGGGTTGTAACCTGCCCTACTCTATCCAAAAGTGAACAAATAATACTGTAAGAATCACTTTTATGACAATTATTTTTTGACACCTGTTTGTGGTAATATTTTTCAGGATCAGATCTCCAAGTCTGTGTCACAAAAACGTCAACCTGCTGCTCTAAGAAAATGGAGGACAGATATCAGGTAGCATCCCGTGTAAACATGGAGCAGCTCATCCAGACCGCTAGCGCCAAGCTGAAGTTCCTGATCATTCAAAATGCGGCCATATTCCAAGGTAAGATGACATCTGAAAGCATAACATTACCATTCACTGACAAGCAGTAAGCAAGATGAGTAGAAGTTCAACCAAAGGTTAGGAAATGAGAATGGCTGACACACTAGCCGCTTTGACAAGTGCTATAACTGTCAGCAGTACAATGAGAAATTTGCGTGATGCACCTAAAAATAAGAGAATGGGCCATTTGGCTACAACCTTTGCCTAACCTCATCAGGCAGTGGCCCAGCAACATTCACCAGTCCAGCAGAGACTAGATAACAAGGACCTGTTAGCGGGTGGTGTAGGTTATTTCACATATGTCCGTAGGTTATCTTTTTTGTATGTCCTTTGGGCTGCCATTGAAGGATACATTTATATCAGCATTTGGCATTTGATCCTGCTGATTTCTTAATCAAGGTTAGTATATGAAATCTTATATGTCTACCCTGCCTCATGTTTCACAACCAGATGGATCACATACTGTTAGTTCTTGGCCACCACCAACATGTTCTGACAAGAATGATGAAGATTCACATGTTGAACCAGTAGCACATGGTGCGGTTGATGCCAGTTTTTTTGTTATCAATTCTGCTGTTGTCAGCATAGCTATAGCTAAAATTAGGGATGTACAGATACTTTTTGAGCTCCAGGACTAGACTAGAGAAAAATTCAAAGTTAGGAGGCAGCTGCCATTGGTAAGGAGAATACGGGGCTCCTGGGATTTGTACATCTCTGTTGTAATGTATGATTTTGTTTTTATAAATATAAATAAAGGGACCACCGATACCATTTTTGCAAGTACAAGTACTGATACATTTTTGTTTATTGTCATGTGACAGTTTTTCTAAAACAATACAGACTTGATGATTTCAGGACAGTGGTGGAGCACCAGAGCCAGGTCCCAGCTGCAACCTCTGCAACCCTGGTAGTTCTCATGAAAATGCCAAGTATCGGCACTGGTACTCAAAAAGTATTGGTGCATCCCAATCTAAAATTCCCGGGCGTTCTAAGCAATTTTACTATGTGTCCCCTTTCATCCACAAACCTTAAAATGTTTGTCATGTTCGCTGCTGATTCCTAGGCCTCATTCACACACAACGCAAGCAAAATGGTATATTTCGTATATTCACATCTATGCGCGTATATGCGTATATGCGTGCACTCTATGCAATCCCAGAAGGCATCACTCGTAATGGAATTTTTAATGTGCTGTACGTGCGTATACGCGTAAACACGCGTATGTGCGTGTAAATACGCAGCAATATTCTGCCCGGACGCATCTCTGTTCCATTCTGTTTTTGCGCATATATACGCTACGCAAATATACGGCTCCATACGTGTTTATTTGCATGTGTTGCATATGGTACAATACGCACGTACGCTCGTATATGCGCGGCAGTGTGAATGAGGCCTTAAGGTAAATTCAGTAACATTTTATGTTTCTAATCCATTCCCACCCCTGATTAATTAATTTATCAGGGTGTGCTTTTGATGTTTTTGCGTGTTTTACATCCCATACCATTCGTTGTGGAAGATGCACTTACTAGAAATGCATGAATGTGCACTGTGCCCTTTAGACTTACCAGCACAGCAGAACATTAAATGATCAAAGATCAATGTTTTATAATGTGCAGGGTGTAATGTATGTACTGCGTTAATAGGGCTGCAGCTAACTGTTATTTTCATAATCGATTAGTTAGCCGATTTATTAACTTCGATTAATCGGATAAAATAAAAAAAATTAATATCGCACAGTAACGGAGGGCTTTTCAGTACCGCGCGTTCCGGTGCAGGCGATCACACTGCGGACGGCAGGTGCATTGGAGATCCATTGAAATGAATGGCACTGCAACGTGCAGTGTGTCAGGCCGAA
>NW_017307109.1:464351-467048 GCF_000935625.1 Nanorana parkeri | reverse complement strand
ATAATATGAATTGTAAAAATAAGCCAATATAATAAACAAAACAACCTTTTATTTAACCACTTCCGGGCCGCAATAGTCTATAGACCTCGGCCCGTTAAAGGGGTTAAAACAAGAACACGGCTGCTGCAGCAGCCGAGTTCTTGGTACTACTTTTAACAGGAGGCGATGGATGTTAATGTACAAGCGATCCGGCGTCTGTACAGGCGCCAGATCATTTGTACCGTGCGGAGAGAGATTCAGCGGCTTCCAGGGTTAGTGTAAAAAAAAAAAAAAAAAATGTGTTTAAAAGTTATAAAAATTAAAGTAACATAAAATAAAAATAAAAAAAGCTAAACAAAATTTAAGTCCCCCGCCCCCCACGAGCAAACACACGTCGATGCGTCTGCGTGCTAAAAGGACAATTGCGCTACACATGTTACATGTCGATGTGAACGTCACAGTGAGAGCAATCATTCTATCGCTGTCAACCACTGTTAGCACTAAACTGATGAGCGGTAAAAGCGTTTAAAATGTTCCCTATGGGAAATTTGGGGTATTGCCTTTTTTTTTTTTGCGGCTTCATGGGCGAACGCAATTTTAAGGCTTGACATGTTGGTGTCTATTTACCCGGCGTGACCCCGTCTTTCATATTTTACCAAAGAATTGGGTACTATATTCTGTTTGTGTGCACTAAATTTTTATTTAGTTTATTTTTTTCTAAAAATACGGTTTGATAAACTTTTGCACAGAAATTTATATTTTATCATGTGTGTGCAAATAGTAAGAAAATGCCCCGGACAACAAGTGGTTAAAATGACACACCAAAAAAATTTTTTTTCCATTTTTAATTTTAGTTTCTTAAACTTTTATTTGTTTGCATTTTTAATTTTTCTTTAACTTATTTTTTTAATGTTTTTTGTCTTCTTCTTTTTTTAATTTTAGTTTAACTTTATTTTTTTAAACTTTCTTTTTTAACTTTATTGCTGGGAGCAATAGTCAGCCTGCTGTTGGATATTTCAAATTGCAATAACCAAAAGCAGGCTGGCTATTGCATCTGCCCACTGCCTGCTGTCAATCAGTAAAGGAGGGCCCTAAAGGAGAAAGTTCTCTATCAGGTCCTCCCATGCTGATTGACAGCAGGCAATGGGCGGGTTTGTAAGTATTTAAACTTGTTGTATATCTGTTTTTTTTCACTATCTACATATATAGTTGTGTCTGTGAAGGTTCTCATTTATCCAGGTCATGGTCTATCTGTAAAAAATAAATCAAGGCATCTATTATTAAGAAAGCTAGTCGGATGACCAGCGAAATGTTTTCAAGAAAAACACAGGAAGTCCAGTTGCCATGATTTATTTTTTACAGATATACATGCATAGTTGTATGTTACAAATAAACATATACATCTGGCCATAAGATATGATTTACTGCTCAGATGGCTAATTCTAGTTTATTCCAATGGTCTTATCTTAGTACAACTCTTAGTACAACTCTTAGTACAACTCGCAAGTAAAAATGCTAATTAACCAACATATGCATATGTTAGATGAAGAAATATCCTTCACAATCAAGTCTCCTAGCATGCTGGAAAAGGCATGCCTGAGCGCTAAATCATTTTTATAGTTACTGATTAGATGTGGAACAAAAGCAATATATTTACAATGTAGCGAGCCTACATTAAAAATAAATAATAAAATAATGTCACTCACGTGACAAAAAAGATCGAAGGTCAGTGAAAATTATAGGCAATAGCTGGTGGCTGCAAATTCTTTTCAGAATGCTGAAATCTTGAATGTTTTATTGATCTCTCTGTATATAGTCAGAATAACTATTGTGCCTATGCAATAATGCACTGAGCAAAGTGCATTAATCATTGCAAAAATAAATAAAATCCTGTTTCGTTGTTCTCAGTGTTATAAATCTATGAAGCATGTACTGTGTCACTCTGTTCTCAGAAAAATATTATTTTGTAATTTCTTATTCTGTATTTTCATAAATTAGTGTATTCTTTTAAGTGTCGCAGAAACGTCTAATATGGTAGCCTCCATCATGTCAAATGAACACACTGATCATGCTGCATATTACATTCATATGCTTTAAAAACACACATAAACAATTATTATGAACTGGGTCTACATTCCCTATCAGTGCATGTTGTTGGTGTATCTTCCATTTTACACACACATACTCTGTGCCCTCTAATTTGATGAGAGCAGACTCCATCCAGATGTTATTTTCCAGTAAATTAAATTTCTTATTGGCAAGTGCTTTTCCTCAGCAAGGTCCAATGGAAATAGGCTGGCATTTGCAAAATTTCACTCAGGCATATCTGCTACAATGTTCGCTTAACAAACTTTATTAGGAACTTAAAGCTTTTCGCCCTCAGGCTCTTTTTCTCATTGCCAAAAAGAGCAGTGCTTCTAAATGTAAATGTCCATAAATTACATTCAGACTGTGTAGTGTGTTGTTGCTGACTTTATAAATAAAATTATGCTTTTGATGTATGTTTGATTTCTGGCAAAGTGTAATAAGTCCCATAACTGGAAATATTGTAAAAACATTATATTAAAATGAACCTGTTATCGTCCCTATAAAATGTCTACAAAAACATACACAATGTTGCTGGCCATAACCTAGTATATTTACTTGGGTGTGTTTTTTGTATATGTATGTACATGTGTGTGTGTGTGTGTGTGTGTGTGTGTGTATGTATGTATGTAT
>NW_017307109.1:433367-464336 GCF_000935625.1 Nanorana parkeri | reverse complement strand
TAAAAAACACTTCTTTTTTAAAAAGTATAATAACAATAATTTGACAATGTAAACATATTATTTATAATAACATTAATCTGCATAAATGTTTGCTGCTGCATATTCTTAAAACATCTCCTTAAATTTGCAGATTGTCGTTTATGTTAATTTGACATACTTGCTTTCTTAAGTTCAGTATTTAGTTCTTAATTCCCTTGCCTCTGAAAGTTGTGACTCAAGTAATTCATTTTTTTTTACTGTACCATAGAAATTAGTATATTAGGAAAGCTTTTTCTGTCACTTCAAGCTTCATTCCTATATTGTAATGCTTTCACAGCTCACTCAATATAATAAAATTGTTTACGTGATATATTAGATAAAAGCTGAACCCTAAGCAGATATAAAAGACACAAATTAATGAAGCTCTGTTCTTATTAATGCATCAGTAAATGTATTTTACAATGGAAGTAGTGTTAAGTACCTGAATTTGATCTGGAATCAGCTTCTTGCAGTTGCTATGCAGCAGGGCTAGAATGCGAGTGGAAGAAGCAGTACAAGGAACCATCCAGTTCATGTGCTGATGGGAGGCATGTGGAGGATGAGAAAGCAGAGTGATAGTATCAGGACTGTGCTGCCTCTCTTTTCACTATTCCATCGCTGGCAGGAGTGGGTGCAGGATGACCTGGGCTCAAAGAAAGTGGCAATTAGATTAGGGCAAATGGTCAGATTTTTTTTTTTTTTGTGGCTCAGAAATGAGTGTGCAAAAGGGTGCGTTTCAAAGGGAGGGCCCTTTTTTTAATGTAGTTGCCTATTGATCTTAGTGTCAAGAACAAACTTAACAATCCAGTAGTCATTTGGTGAGAGCTGCTGAGAGAATAGCTTTAGTAGTCTTGAACAATCTATTATTTAGCTCAGTTTTTCTCAAATCTGACCTTAGAGCAGCGCTATGGATGGTGTGTCAGACAAGCCATATTGTGTAGCATTTTCTTGAAGGGATCACATATGGCACTTCAGTGCTCCCTTGGTTCTATTCCTGACCCTAGAGTAAAGGGTATTTTGTTAAAAAGGCTTCTTTTTTATGTTGTCCTTCTACCTATTCTGTGACATTGGTGAAGATACAATGAAATGGCACCACAGTGTATAAATTCTGAACATTACTTAGTATACTGTTCATGATTTATGGAGATTTACTGGCTACCAAGTCCTTGTAAAGACCACAGTGCTGTTAGTGAAAGTTTCATAGAATTTCACAGTAGCTGCAGTATGGGCAACAAGGGGGCCAGTTTTACGGGGATGGATAAATAAAGACTAATAGCAGGGACAAAAGATATACCTGGCTTGGAAAATATTCTGGTATATACTTCCTTCAGTGCTGATGATATTACCAAAAGATTAAGCCGTCACCAACACTGGAGTGAGCTTGATCCATTGTGTTTAGCACATCAACGGGATGCATGGTGGGTGGTCATATGTCTCTTCAAGCAAGTGGTACCCAAGCGGCTGATGTTTTTGCCACGCTTGATCCTCTTGAGACAAAGCTTGCAAATAGCAATGCTACGGTCTGCTGCACATGTTGTGAAAAAATCCCAGACAGCAGAGTACCTGGACGTGTGCTGCGAGACAACAGCGCCCTGCATCTGTGCAGCTCTGCCTTTTGATGCAATGGACTGGCTACGGTTGCTTGTAGAGGACATTGCGCCTCGTTGGGGTTGTGCCTCCTCCTCACTTTCCTCCTCTCTTCGATCAGGCACCCAAGTGGAGTCAGTGACCTCATCATCTGTATCACCCCCTGTGTCCTCGTCACTGCTGCCCATATGGCAGTATACTGCAGCTGGGGGAACATGAGCGCCAGTTTGTTGTGCGTCACTGGCACCCTCTCCCTCGAAGCTGATGTTGGTCCCTTCCTCAACCTCAGAATCTATATCATTATATATATATATACACACATATATATACATATATATATATATATATATACAATATGTATATATCTCTCTCTGTATATCTCTCATCAGTCTCCTTCAACACACTACACAGGGCCGCGGTGTCAGCAGCCTTATATAGTGTGCTGCAGGGACTTAGCTGTGAGACATGATTGGGCAGAGTCATCGTGACTTTGCCCAATCATGGCTCTATGCAAGACTGTAGCCAATTACCGTTTCGGATTGGCGCAGTGCATTGTGGGATGTCCCGCGGTCGAACAAACCGCGGACATCCCATAATGTTCGGTGTTCGGCGAACGCTCGAACATGCCATGTTCGAGTCGAACATAGGTTCGACTCTAACGCGAAGCTCATCCCTACAGGTAATGTATTTTAGCACTTCTATTCTTTTAATGTTTCACCAAAACTGTTACTATAGCTTTTAATTAACTTTGAAGCATATGTTCATAATAACTTTTTATTTTGTTTGGTAAGTGCAATTTGAATTTTCTTGTGTGGCCTTTCATCCTTTTAATGTTGTGTTTTTCACATCAAGGTGAGTAGGCTATACTTTAGTTTTCAGTGAAGAAAATTGACCCACCAGGTATCAAGCTGATGATTTCTCTTGGCTAGAACCAATAAGTAAAGCAACCTTGTAGCTAAGCCTTAGTGCTGCTGGGTAATGTATTTACTTTGCTTGTTCCCTTCTAGACTCAGTTACAAAAGTGTAATTCTTTTTAATGAAAAACTGGCTACACACATTACAATTTGATTGCATAATCTCCGTAAAATCTCTTTTATGTTTACCAACAACTATGTATTACAAGGCCCTTTCTAATTTATATCCAGTCAGCTAGGCACTCCCGTTACATAATTATTTGAAATCAGTGGAGGATGGTACATTTGTATTGCATGTGTGGCCAAATGTATTAGTTGAGAGCACCTTTTACAAACAAAATGCAGTCAAAATGATTTAATGGATAAATTGCCGGCGTTTAAGTGTACTTTGAAATATCTGTGAGTCAACTCTCGGATCCCAGGGGTGCATAATATTTTCATGTTAAACTCTCTAGGATTAAGGATTCCACAAGTGTTTGCACAACACTTGTGGAAGAATGTTGCTGCACTTGCAAAGGTAAACACGTGAGCAACAGGCTACAGTACAATCACATGTGTAGATTATAAAACACATTTGTACGTGTCAAGGTTTTAAAAGAGCTTTTTTGGCAGGAATTTTATCCTAACTTCGATTCACTGTCTTGTCTCTGTGGCCAACTGTAGTTCAAGGAGCTCATAAAAATAAGTCAAATATAATGATAACACAAACTACCCAAATGACCCTGATCAAAAGTTTACATACCCTGCTGATTTTGGCCTGATAACATGCACAGAGGGGTGTGAATGGCTATTAAAGGGAACCATCCTCACCTTTGATCTGTTTGCATGTAATCAGTATGTGTGTATAAAAGGCAAATGATTTTCTGGCCTCCTGACAGACCCTTGCATCCTAATCCAGTGCTGCACTGACGTGTCTGGATTCTGAGTCATGGGGAAAGCAAAATAATTGTCAAAGGACCTGCGGGAAAAGGTAGTTGAACTGTATAGAACCGGAAAGGGATATAAACAGATATCCAAGGAATTGAGAATGCCAATCAGCAGTGTTCAAACTCTAATTCTGTTGAAACCAAACCACGGTCAGGTAGACCAACTAAACTGTCAGCCACAACTGCCAGGAAAATTGTTCGGGATGCAAAGAAAAACTCACAAATAACTTCAGGTGAAATACAGGACACTCTGAAAACATGTGGTGTGGCTGTTGCAAGATCCACAATAAGGAGGCACTTGAAGAAAGATGGGCTGCATGGTCGAGTCGCCAGAAGAAAGCCATTACTACGCAAATGCCACAAAGTATCCTGCTTACAATACGCCAAGCAGCACAGAGATAAGCCTCAAACCTTCTGGCACAAAGTCATTTGGAGTGATGAGACCAAAATTGAGCTTTTTGGCCACAACCATAAACGCTACATTTGGAGAGGAGTCAACAAGGCCTATGATGAAAAGTACACCATTCCTACTGTGAAACACGGAGGTGGATAGCTGATGTTTTGGGGATGTGTGAGCTACATAGTCACAGGAAAGTTGGTCAGAACTGATGGTACGATGAATGCAGTATGTTATCAAAAGATACTGGAGGACAATTTTGCATGCATCAGCCCGGGAAGCTGCGCATGGGACGTACTTGGACATTCCAACATGACAATGATCCTAAACACAAGGCCAAGTCGACCTGTCATTGGCTACAGTAGAATAAAGTGAAGGTTCTGGAGTGGCCATCTCAGTCTCCTGACCTCAATATCATTGAGCAACTCCTGGGGAGATCTCAAATGTGCAGTTCATGCAAGACAGCCCAAGAATTTACAGGACCTGGAGGCTTTTTGCCAGGAAGAGTGGGCAGCTTTACCATCTGACAAGATAAAGAGCCTCATCCACACATACCACAAAAGACTTCAAGCTGTCATTGATGTTAAAGGGGGCAATACACCGTATTAAGAACTAGAGTGTGTAAACTTTTAATCAGGGTCATTTGGGTAGTTTCTGTTGTCATTATAATTGAAAAAGAGTGAACATAGTTGATTTATAATAAATGGCATGAGTGACAGAAAGGTTTTCGTGTTATCATTCATATTCTCTGAAAAATGGCCAGGAAATCATAAATTCTGCCAGGGTATGTAAATTTATGAGCACAACTGTACTTTTTCCAAAACATTTTTTTTATTGAGGAACGAGCTATAACATACATTTGCGAGATTGTACCGCAAAGATGTTATATACAGAATGGCATCACACAATGGAAGAAATGAGATACAAAAGACAAAAAACAGGCAATAGAGGAAAGGAAAAAGGACCTGTGCAGCGGCGGCAAGTCAACACCTTGGGATCCATTTGAGAATAGGTAACAACTAATTTGGAGGGTCATTAGACAACACCCTAATGGTATACCATGAGGTAAAAGCCAAGCACTGCACAATTTTTTGTTTCAGTGAAACTGGTATAGTGTCAATAAAAGACTCCCAAAAGAATTTCTGTGCATGCAACTCTTTGTTAAGCGTGGTTTCAGTCCATGTACCTTGAGTTAGATTCCAAGAGCTGCTGGTCCAGCAATTAATCACTAAAGGGAATGGGCCAAGCCTCCAGCTTCCAGGATACTCTGGAAGGCAACTGGTAGATGCAAGCACCTTTTTAAATGCTTCCAGTCTCCTTCTCCATAACCTTTTGTGTTTACTACAGATACACTTTAATTTTTAATCAAATAATAAATTGTTAATTTGATTCCCCTAAAATTAACACCACATGAAAAACCTCTGGATTGCGTTCTTTCTGTACCACATCAATGAATATGCATCATGTAGCTTCCATGGAAAAACAATCTGAAGAATATTGGTTTTGGCTTTGTGACTGCCCCAGCAAATGAGAATATACCCTAGCCTAGACAGATACATTACCTGCAATACACTAGTAAACCGTATTGCTCTCTTTGAATTATACGGCCCTTCCTGTTGTCCTGAAATGGTGTCTAAATTTAAAGGTGTTGATATGAAAAAGAATCTAAGAGATTTTCTTAGTGGCCATGAATAATTTATTTGTTACCAAGAAATTGTCTATGTTTTTATTTGCTTTTCTCTGAATAATTCTCCTATACCTGATGTTGCTAGCTAAAATATCATGGCTTTTCCCTGGAGATTTTAACTACATTTTTCTCTTTTTGTATTTTCTATTTGTTGCTTTAAGCATTGAGGTAGTGAAAACTGCCTAGTATTATTAAAGTCAGAGATTATACAGTAGTATGACCTAGCTAGTAATATGGTTGCCTTGCAGCTCTGAGTAGCTTCAAGCCCCTAGAACTAATAAAGACTAACAGAAAAAATGTCTGTTTTTGTGCTGGGCTCATTTTCTTTCATCATAGTAACATGCCTATGTTAACATATTGTGCTCTGTTATCTTTGCTTAACCATTCTGTGACCAGAGATTTTTGAAGATTAGATGTCCAGGCCAAGCTTGACAGTGTCAAAATGCGTCAGTTTCCTTGACAATAACTCAATGACTAACCTTTCAGTGTGACATTGCACTTGAGAACTGGGAACATATGCAGTTGCGCATTCCTTGTTCTCTCCTGCAAGGTTAATTAACATTCACAGCAAGGGACATTTTTCATTTGGACTTCTAAAGCCTTATTGCAGTCAAGAAGGGGTTAAAGAATAACTCTTGTCAAACAAAAAACTTACCCTTGAGGTGGGGCTACCCCTGCACTGCAAGGGGTAAGTGCTTGTTTTGTCTAGGGGACACTGTTAAATTTGTTTCACTTACCTGATCCTCGGTCCTTCTGGCTTCCTCCAGGTTGCTGGACTAGTCCCGGCAGCATCTTCTTTGCTTTGGCAGCCTAAGGACCGCTAATGTCATCATGTCTTATGCAGGTCCACTGACCTGCATTAGACACGTGGACAACACGGAGGGGGAGAGAAGTGAGCGCTGACCTACAGGGGAGATTGGATCTGGTAAGTAAAACCTCTTTGAGTCCCCTAGACCAGTGTCGTCTCCTGTGACTCACCTCCCCTCCCGCCGCCTGTTACTATGGACGCGGCCGGGAGGGGAGGTGAGTCACAGGACCCGCCCCCTCACTGAAGCCCGTCGGCAGTGCGGGGCCCCGCGGCCCGGTACCATTTGATCCACGGACCGGTACCGGTCCGGGGGTTGGGGACCACTGCCCTTGACAAAATAAGTACTTAACCCTTGCAGTGCGTGGGTAGCCCCACTTCAAGGGTAAGTTTTTTTTTTGTTTGCCTAGAGTTATTTAAGGACAATACTGATCCTCTGGCTGCAATACAATAATTAACTGATCCATACCAGGTATACAACAAGCAATTTTAGAATGGATTTTGAAAAAGCAGATAACAATAGTGGCCAATGTCTTGCGTCAATGGTGGCCAATGAGGACACAGTGCCTAATGTGTTACGTATTGAAGGTAATGCATTCCACCCTTACAAAGGTTATCTGTATTTCTGTACTGTATACCACAATTAACCCCTCCTTATCAGGGAGGGAAGACATTGCACAAGTACAAGGTACATTAGGCATCAGTAAGAAAAGTATGAATTTATTTAAATTTACTGAAAAATACATTGCAGTTTCATTTAAATGAATAATTTAAATGCTAATAGATATGTTGGAAACCATAGAACATACAATTAATGCAGTGTCCATCTGTGCAGAAATTTGTAGCACCGCACTTTTGGTGTATAGATTTTACATGACCTAAACCAAGCAGAGTACAGTGGAATATGAATCTGCACTGGGAAACTCGGGACATCATTATCACATTACCAGTTTTGTTAATTAGCCCCATGCATTAATCACACAGCTGCAGATGTAAAAGAGCAACTGTTTGGAATCTAAAGTGACTGGGACACAGCTGCAAAAGTGACCACAGAGAATAATCCAGATCAGAACAAGTTCAGTTTATCATTGAGATGGCTAATATGCACGGGGATGAATGCTTGTTTTCTATAGAATGCTTCAAATGGCATTTCGGAGAGCAAGTGTGTAAGTTAGCTGGCCACACAAGGGTCAATGTCACATGCAAACATTTTTTATTTGGTCATGCTATGTTGTACCTTTCTATGTAGTGTGAGCAGTGATATCAGATGCATCCATGATGCAAGGTATTTTGTGGGTTGGAATTTTTTTTCTTGTACCCTAGAGGTAATTAGAGGTAACCCATATGTTGAGTAAACTGAAGCTTGTCTGTGGGGTTTGATCATTTGTTTCTATTAGATCCTTCCATGTATGGCAGCTTTAGTAGAAAAGAAGGAAGCTATCCCGTACAATGTAAAAAATGTGTCAACATGACACTAAACTCAGGAATTAAATCTTATGCATTTCTGTACCTTCACTATTAACATGGTAAATGTATCTTATTTGTGCATCACTCGGCTGTAGAACGTCAAATCATCTCTGAATTGGTGCTGACACTGTCCTTCCTTCTGGAGAGTGGCTACTTTTGTTCCCCATGGTCCCTGTGTGTGTTGTAAAGTAGCCAGCGCTCCAAGCTCGCTCCCATGATGAACTACGATCTCAATACAAATTAGTAAACTAAACATGAGATGTAGTCCATCATGGCAGTAAGCTTTGAGCGGTGACTACTTTACAACACACACAGGAGCCATGGGGAACAAAAGTAGCCACCCTCCAGAAGGAAGGACACTGTCACCATGAATTCAGAGATGATTTGAGGGTCTACAGCCCAGTGATACATAAGATTCATTATTGTTGTAGCACCCTACTGGAAAGAGTGCTATTACATTTAGTAATTATCAGATTGTAGGTGGTCTGATGATGATTTGTAGTCTGGGTTCATTTGTTTTCTCCCTTAACAGTCTAACAGTCTATCATTGTTTGCATCTGTCTGCTTCTAATGGCACTGCAGGGTGTGTCCTGGTCACAGAGCAGAACAACCAATGGGAGACTGCTATGAGTGGATATCCCTCTCCAGCCAGGGGGAGGAGATAAATACTTGGGGTGGGGTGGACCATGTAAACTCTCTCCCCCCCCCCTGGGGCCCTGCCTGTGGGGAGGCTGCAATGGATTGTCTGAGATGGCTAGGCCTGAAGCCTGGGACTAACCGTGGGATGACCCTGGAGCCTGATAGCAGCCGGTGGATATTACTGAAGACAAGGACTAGTAACTTCTACCTCAAGTAATGCTGTGTGAGGTGTTCTACCTACTGTGCATGGAGGCAGTAACCACACTCTGCAGGGCAATGGTGTCTACATCTGGCTGGATGATCCTAACCCTTTGCCTGTACATTAAGACAGCTCCATTGAAAATTAATTGTCCGGCAACTTCTCGCGATATCGCGCGGCAAAAATGTGCGATATTGCGGCGGAAATCGCGCGTGTGAATGGGGCCTCAAGGGGTGCTGTGGATCCATTATAAAGGATTCTTACAGAGGAAATACAGGGAGACCCGTTAATTTATTTTCTGTAGATCACCACTTAAGCTTCACCAGTAGTAGTGTTATCCTGTGCTGGTATATCGCTGACCGAGTAAGGGGTAAGGGGGATGCTACATTGCTAATAGTTAAGGTACTGGAATGCATTTTTAAGATTAAATTCCTGAGTTTAGTGGTGTCACTTTAAGGATTACATTGGTATTATGATCTTAATTGATGTGCAGTAGACAATGTGCAGGCTGATACAAGTAAGTTTTTAAAGCCCAACTAAAATGTTTGATTTTGCCTTACAGAGTGGAAGGGAGGAGGGGCTTTCCTCTCACTTTTTGTCAGACAGAAAGTAATGGGAGATCTGTCCAATGGGGACACAGACAAAAAACATAAACACATTTTTAGTGGAGCAGGGTTGAAGCTTCTGACAATGTTGTATTGCTTTCCGTGTCTTTCTATATCAGTGACAACTGCTCTCCAATTTCTTGTCCTGGTGTCACAGGGCAGGATTTATGTGAAAATATCTTTCCAATAAGGTCACAAGTAGAATTAGAAACTTGACAGAAATTGTGTCTCTTCCCCAGTGTATCAAAACGTAAAACATTTGGCTGAAGTTGGGCTTTAAAAATAAGCCTTACCCATATCTTTGAAATGACAACAAATACACCTTTTAGAAATGTTTAGTGATGGCAATCTTCAAACAGATACTTAGACAATTGCCGGCTTTGTATTCTTTGTATGCCTTATTCCTCTTTTCTTCCCCATGCTACTCACTGTGGCCATTTTTACTAAGGGCAGATGAATATATCCTCTTTAATTCCTAGAATTCTGGCACATGTAACTAGGACATGTGAATATGCACATCATCTCAGGGGAGAAAAATGCCCTTTCCTGAGATCTCGTGAGATTACAGATGAGATCTCCCAGCAATGCACTGCTGATGTAACCTCCCCAGGATGCAATTCTTGGGCACAGACTGCATCACAAATGCCCAAGAGGACCAGCAAGTGGAAAAGCTGTAATTGTAAATAAAAGAAACATATGTTTGCTAACTACTGAATGTCAGATGGTTTTATATCGGCATGCAGAGCTGCATGCTGAGGTGATTTTTAGTGAAAGGGGGTAAAGGTCTGCTTTAAGCTTTGCTGGTTATTATTACATTAGGGATATAACAACAGTATGTTAGATTAGTGCTTATTCCTTGCAACACTGAGGTCTTGGCCTTGGTTCCACCAGAGGAATTTTTTGTTCTCCCTGTTTGGATTTTCTCTGACAGACCAAAGCTATACTGAAACAGAGTGTGACCAATATTGACACATTGGATGGTAAGTGCCTTTAGGATAGTATCCAATGTGATAGGTTCACTGTTGTTTAGTGGAATAGGCTGATTCTGCACAAAATGAAAAAAAATACAGCTATGTTAAGAAGTATGTGTCATTACTTTCAATATTTTTTGCTTATTCATCACATGTCTAATACAAGCATGCATTACATGCAGAGCCCTTTCTGCTTATTATGCTGCCCTAGACTAAAACGTTCTCTATGTTATTATGAAATGTAATGACTCCATTGTACCCATGAAATTTCTTTCTTTTTATTAGACTTCAATATATATATTTTTTTAATATTGCAATTATGCGTTCATACCGCTCAGCTGTCCCTCATTTGGGAACAAATCCCTCTGTCCCTCCTTTCCTCCTCAGTTGTCTCTCTTTTTGAGGACTGATGTACAGATATCTATTAAATGTTTCTGGTTCCACTACCAGAAGTGTTATTTTACAATTCTTTTTCCCAGTTTTTTGTGGTAAAATTAGGTACCTCGGCTTATATTCGGGACAGCTTATACTCGAGTATATACGGTAATGGTAAAAAAAAAACAATTGTGGGTTTAGCCAATCATTTTTGATTTATAAAGTATTAATGATCCACATAACTGGGGGGTGGGGGTGGGCAGGGGTGTGTTCATTGCCCTAATACATTGTGCTAGAAGGTTTCCCTCTTTCTTATTTCATAAAATTGGGAAGTATGTGTATATGAAACTCTGTAATACATTGTAAATAAAAGGTAAATAAAGAAAACAGAGCTCTGTGTTTACAGGTTACAGGTGTTTACAGGCCCTGCTGAGACCATTCCCACATTCCCCTGCTGAGAACATCTGCACGTTCCCCTGCTGAGGTAGCTGTCTTGGGCATGCTCAGTAGAATATCTTACTAGGGCCTATATAAGACAGGAACAAATAAACCTACCAGCATGTCTGTGGGATGAAACGGGAGTTCCTGGGGTAAACCTACGCAAGCACAGGAAGATCATGCAAACTCCATGCAGATCATGTTCTGGCTTGGATTTAAAACAAAGTCCCCAGTACTGCAGATTTAAGTGGACTGACTCTGAAAATCTTGGTCTAGAGTTCATTGGTAGGTGCCATGTGGGCTACCTTTTTGGTGCTTTGCCCTTTAGAAGTATGTGTATCCCTTTTAATATTAGTAATGAAAGTCACATTTTGCTGCATAAACTATTTCATTATGAAACCAGTGTGCTAAACTGCCTGACAGGTCGTACTGTAATTGATGCTGTTACTGCATTTATGCTGAGCGTACCACAATGGAGACTATAAATTGCTTAACAGAATTTGCATTAGTGTTAAAAAGATATCTCACTGTCTAACAGGCTGGTAGTGACTCGGCTGCTTGTAGAGTTTGAAAGCTTGGTATTGACATCTTAATTGAGTTGACAAACTTAACGTTGCCTGAATGACATGCATATTCAGCATTGTTCGATCATATTATTTTTCGTCTCTGTGTCTGATTATAATAGAAGGTTCTTGCCCTTGGTGTTCTCTCCCCAGGTTGCTCCAGCAAGGAACTGTGCTTGCAGAAAACCCATTACTTGGATTCTAATGTTGCAGATGCCTCATGTAAGACCAGTATTGGGGTGAGAAGAATAGATCATCCTGTGCCACTTATCTGAGTGTAGAATACCAATACTATCAGGGGCAGACTGACCATTCAGGCACTGCCCGAGGGCACGTGGCCAGGAGGGGACCCATCACTGACTCCCCCACCCCCTGCCCTTTTCAGCTCACATGGAAGGAAATGCAGCTGTGTTAAAGTGACGACAGCAGGGCCCCCTGCCTCCCAGGCCCACCAGCCACTTCTGTCGTCGCTTTAACACAGCTGCATCTCCAAATTTGGCAACGGAGAAGAGCCCAAGGATAGTGTGTGTGTGTGTGTGGGGGGGGGAGGGGGGGTGTCATGTTGTGGGGTGACCCTCCGCATCTGGCCCTGGTGAGACCTCTGCTTCTGCCACCGATGAGAGATTTGCATCTGTCCCTGGTGAGACCCTCCGCATCTGCCCCTAGTGAGACCCTTCTCATCTGCCCTGTTGAGACCCTCCCTGGGATGTGTTTGATGGCCGATCCTGGAGATGTTGTGTATGTATAATTCTAACTGCCCAGTTTGCCATTCATTGGTTCTGGTCGGTGGTTTGTCTTGTATTGGTGCTGGTTTGAGGTCAGCAGTGCATTTGTGCTGGTCTGAGGTTTACCATGCATTGGTTCTGGTCTGAGGTCTGCCGTGGATTGGTTGTGGTCTGAGCTCTGCTGTGCATTGGTGCTGGTCTGGGGTCTGGCATGTATTCTGCCATTTACACCACTTTCCAAATCGCCTATATTGGTCTAGATTTTGAAATTCTACCAATTCCCTGGCGATACATCTTTTAGTGAATTGGCCCACTATTTTGAAAATATGTGCTACTGAGACAGAGCTTTCTGACACTGGGCAGTGCGTTCCTTTTTAGAATTCCTTGATCGTCTTGAGATTTCTTTCTGCCCTGCACAGATTCAAGGCACCCCCAAACCAGACACAGCAAAGTAGCTTCAAAGCTGAACCTCCTCCATGTTATAGGTATTTTTTAAAATCTGTGATCAAGTAGTTGATGTGACTTGCCAAAAAGCTTCAGTTTCATTCCATCGTCCAACGAACATTCTCCCAGAAACATTGTGCTTGTCAATATGCATTTTAGCAAATTCCAGCCTGGCTGTTTTATGTTTTTTCTTTCAACAGTGAAGTCCACCTGGGTCTTCTTCCTTTTGAGCCTACTGCTGCTCAAAATGGGACTGATGGTGCCAGTAGACACTGATGTACCTTGACCTTGGAGTTCTGCTCTCTAAGTATCTCTTTGGATGTTTTCCTTAGCTCTTTCTTTACCATTTGCACTATCCTTCTGTTCAATCCGGTGTAATTTTTTGTGTTATAGCCATGCCCAGGGAGGTTGGCTACGCTCCCTCGGACTTAAACCTCTTAATAATATTATTAATACCAAACAGCAGAGTGACTACTTTTTCGTTTAAATAGGATGACTGACTGATAACAAGATTAAGGCTTGTGTGATACAAATGACAAGAAACAATTTGAAATATCACTATGATCCATTTATTTATAATCTTTTATAGGGGTACCAAAAAATCTGTCCAGACCATTTTAGAATATCGTTGTATAATAAGCAATCATTTATCTCCTTTCACACTTTCTTTGCTTTACTCTGGGTTATACCATAGGCAGGCATGCAGGAATACAAAAGACAATAAGGGAAATTTATTAAAACTGGGGCAGACACAATCTGGAGCAGTTGTGCATGGCAACCAGCCAGCTTCTCCCTTTCATTTTTTTTTATGTTAAATGAAAATAACTATAAGGCTACCAAGATATTTTTACATCTTTAGCTAAAACTGATTGTCAAGGGTTACTCCCACAGCAACTTTCTAACTAAGGTGGGATCCTTGCTTGCTAGAGGTGGAATGAGGAGACAGAGCATGCAGTAGCACCAACTGACACTAGAGGGGGGCTCACCCAAAATCTCATCAAATCTCATCAAATCTGGACACACACAGCCAGATACAAACCTTGCATACAATCTGTTATGCTCTAGGGGTTGTCAATCCGCTAGCTAGGGAAAACTTACTGTATACTTGGTTGCAATGCTGACCTTTAGGCTAGACTCACCTAGGCGATTGCGCTGGTGAGCTGTTTTCAGTTTGCTAAATTTTGTTTTGAAAACCACGTGGCTGGCGTACTGTTTTCAATGCATCGAGATGTCTATGGGACCTAAACCACGCAACAACTGCCCGAAAATACTGCCCTGCACCTTTTTGCACAACAGGCGATTTCGCCGGCGCAACAAAACGCAAAGGTGTGAATAGCCTCCATTGACTTTCATGTAAATTGGTGTTTCACGCGATATCTGGCCTAGGTGTGCACCTGTTCTTATGGTGACAAAAAATGTTAATGCAAAGAAAAAAAGATCCAATTAGCTGTGTCTACCACAAGCATTTTAGCAAACTCCAAATACTGTATGTGGTGGAAAGCATACACTGCTTATTTTCCTGAGCTCTTCCTGCAGGACAGTACCCTAAATGCAGCCAAAGCCAAAATAGAATATTTTAATTTAAAACCAGAACCTGAGACTCTCAAAATGGCCCAGAGCTAAAATGAATTGTAATAAAGTAATACATTGTAAAATCCCCTTTAGATCTATTCCAGGGTGTAAGAGTTTAAAATGTGAAAAGTTCAAGAGGGGTAAATACTTAATGTACATCATTTTGTTTGTCCATCCGCTTTTATTGTGGACTGCATTACCTAACACACTGTTCCATTTGTTGGAAATAATACATATTATAAATGGCAGTAAGTCATCCTTTCCCGGTGATGATTTCTAGCTATTACAGCATCTGCTGGCAGGAAATTCACTTTTTTTCCCATCTAATTGGACAAGTCAAGTGTCATAATAATCGGAAGAAGGCACGGCAGGGTACTGGGTGCTGTGTAGCTTCTCGCTTATTAAAAGCTCCAGCCTTATCTGGGTTTTCTTTAAGATGTTACATTTGAAGTGTTACAGGTCAATTCAACTATCTGAACAATTTACTTACTGTCTGGCACATTGAAATGTTCAGTACAATACTTTTAAATTAACACTTACATTTACCAGAGCATTCATTCACTAGCCACTTTGCAGCCTTGTAAGGGACGCATCCAATTGACACTTTCTGCCAGTGATGGCCAGCATGTTGATTAATTGTTACATAGATCAGATATATCTGTGACATCTGTGGCATGCAGACTGTGTTTTGGGGATTTTTGTTAGTGAACAGTATGAGTTTTCATTAAAATACTCGGATCCATTAACTCATTATATGCTGGCCATAGACATTGGATGGTGTGTGCACAGTCCAGTATCCAAATGATCTTTATGTAACAATTCAAACATAAACATCCAAACTCAACAGAATATTACTTCTTCTCTGTGAACTCAAATATATTATCTTATGTAAAGAAACTCCTACAGTAAACACAAAATGTGCTCCATGGTATTGCCAATATTTATTGACTGTTTGCTTGACTAGTGTATTGTCAGTATATTGACAAGTATATACTCTCTCTAGGAAAAATGCTTTTAAACTGCAATCTTTACTACACAAAAAGAGTAAATTAGTCAATTAGTGTAGTGACTGAGCACTAGAACTGGCAACTGCTTCTCTCTTCTATGTTTTTCTGCTCTTGGCCGATAACGGTGGCCCCAGCTTGGGCTGCCTGTTGTGCATGATGGGTGGTCTAATTGTGTGCTTTCACGGTAACCAATATCTATTACTGCTGAGGCCATCATTCTGGCCAATAATATACTGTTTTGCCGTGTAAGTGAAATGTTTAGTTTCACAGGGGCATCAGTATGAAGTATCACCGAGGGGTGTCTTGGCTGTTGCAATGAAGCACTTCCGGCCGCAATGCGATCGGCCGCACGGGATCGCAAGTCACATTATGCCTGCGGTCCGGTTCGGTGCGGTCCAATCAAAATGAAAGCACTATTTTGATCACATCGGACGAGACCGCAGGCATAATGTGCCTTGCAATCCCGTGTGGCCAATCGCATTGCGGCCAGAGAGGCTGGCTATGGTGCCATTCACTTCAATGGCCACGCCCCCTCCTGCCCCACAAAAAAGTGAGCTGGCCACAATGTGAGGCAGTACGTTCTGGACGGAATCGGGCTGGAACGCACTACATCTGGTGTGAAGAAGGCATGTGGGAGGAAACTGGAGTACCCGGAGGAAACCCATGCAAGCACAGGGAGAACATGCAAACTCCATGCAGATAGTGTCCTGACCGGAATATGTACCTAGGATCTCTAGTATTTCAAGGCAGATATACTTACAACTAAGTCAGTGTGCTTAAATAAAACCAGTTGTTGATCTTGTTTATAAAGCCGATTTGTTCATTGCAAAATCAAGTGCCACTAAACTGTATAAAATATAATATGTACCTCTTGGCTATAACATGGCTATCATCGAACCAGTGTGTGTGTGTGTGTGTGTGTTCTTCATACAGTTCTAAACTGAAGCCTTTTCATTAGGTCTCTAAAAGAGGCGTGCATTGTTTTTCTAGGTTACACTGCTATTCTTTTGCTAAGTGAGACAGTTGAAGAGGTCATGCAGTTTTAATAGGAATGCAGAACATTGGTTTTATTCCTGCTTATATGTTCTGACACTTTTGACATTTTCGAAAGTGCAAGATGTTTCATACAGGAAGTTAAAAAAATAACTTGGCTTTTACTGAAAAATTAATTATCCTGCCAATTTCCTATAGTGACAAGTGGACAAAAACATTGTCTAAATATCATACTGAATCAGGACATGTGTAACCCAGTAAGGGCACTTATGGCAAAATGCTCTAATTAAAGTTTTTTGTTTTTTTTATTAGTGCCTTGAATGATAATACTGTACAGAATCCTCCCATATAACAGGCATACAATACATCTTCAATGTTCTGTGTACTTTGAAAAAGCTTGACATGGCTGTCCAAAACAAATAATACTTTTCTTTAAAGAGCTTAATTAATCAGTGTAAAAATAAAAAAGGGACAATGAAATAGGAAATGTCTGCTCTGCTGGCTTGATAAATTCAATTAAGTGATCAGAAAAAGTTGTGTTCCACTGTGATGCTCTATAGTTTTTGTTTCCTTCTAAGCGAGTTTTATATTTTTCTCTTCAGTGACCTGAGTCCTCATGGAGATGTCCTTTCCTTCTTGGCTCTTATCACTAGATCATACCACTAGAGAGGCATGGCGGAAGGGCACTGGGGCCTTCAGAAGATCAAATGAGTATTTTTTTTTTAGTAACTTTCATGTTTAAAATAGAATTAACGAGTTGTGTGCTGGGTTTGAGCACTTGCATATTTTGTGTGCTAAAGATTGAATTAATTACATCTTTACAGGGTATGCAGCATCACAATTAATGATTTAATGGGCAACCTCTACATAATCGACCTCTTGTACCACAATGAATTTATCAAGCTTTTTGTATGTTTTAAAATATTTAAGAGGTAATAAACTCTAGAACCTGTACCCAAAAGGGCAGGAAAAAGGGTACAGAACTAGTCCCTAGTATTGCTTTTGGGCTCTGTGTGGCTGGTCTTTCCCGATTATTCACTTACCATGCTTTATTCTGCACTGTTTGAGTCGAGGTGGCCATCTTGGTAGAGGCAGCACTTTGCTTCCTCATTTTAGAGCCTCCAGCAAGGAGAAGTGTGAGCAGCACAATAGTTATGTCACTGAATCCTACTCCAAATATCCTGAGACAGCAATGTCTTAGATCTCGGCTTTATGCACAGGAGTCCTTAGACACCATCGCATACCAGGAAATTCACTTCAATTTAAGACAATATTTTTTTCAGGGTGCTGCTTAGGCACAATTAACATTACTATAAAAGTCAAATCTTTATTAGTTTAGTCCCATTTTAATAGCAAATAAGGCTTTTTGAGCTGACATTTCCAGCCTAATCTGATTTCAAGAGTTTTAGCATGCATGTGTTATTCTAACTTGGATTCCCATGGTAAATACCTCACCTAGCCTGTTACTTTGCAATGCGGTCAACTCATGATGCCTGTGTTTATGAACAAAATAAAGCACAATTTATTTGTCTGCAACCTCTTTTTTTTCCCCCCCCCCCCCCCCCTTTTCTTTGTCTCTTTCCCTTTTGCCTCCTTCATAGCCACACAGACTTGCACAGCTATAGATACCTTTGTAATATGAATGTATCTTAGCCCTATCTGTGTCTGTGTCTAGGCAACCTTGGCACTCCAGCTGTGGTGAAACTGCAAATACCATGGTGCCTCTGCCTCTTTGAGACATGCCTGTGGCTTTCAGTCTTGCAATGCCTCATGGGACTTCACAAGTTACAACAGCTGTTTCATCTGTCCATTTTATGTGTATTAAGTTCTCCAGCCCTGTGCTGCTCTAAATTTCAGTAAGGTGCAATGTAAAAAGAAGATAAAGGTGAAGCAAGGTAGAATAAGCTTTCCTCTGGCTTATCATATCTTGTATGGATTCATTTGGCCAGATCTTCCTAGCAAAGTTCCCAGGTCTCTTCCTGGCCACCTTAGGTTGGTTGTGTTTCCACCCATGCTTACCATTCCCTTTTGCAGTCTTAAAAAAAAAAGCCTCAGTCATGAAGGGGTTAATAATGTTTGTGCTTGATTATACCGTATATAATGTTTTATTACAACTCCATTTCTATCTGTACCCAGATAAAGATTGTGTGTTTTCTTGGAATTAGTTGGTGTAAAATACATATCATCCACAATATTTGCATCTCTCTAGTTATTGTCTAGCGTTCTTTGAGCTCTGATTCTAATGTAGCCATAGACTTTATTCTGGTTCTATAGCCAGCCATTGTCCATCATTGCATGGATCCCACAATGTCTTCCATCTCAAGGGTGTGGAAAGATATTTGCTTATAGGGATATAGTTTTTATATGCAGGTAAAAGAGATCGGCATTATAATTGTGCTTTTTTTATTTTGTTTTTATTAGGGATGCACCGATACTAGTGTCGGTGCTGATACCTAGTGTTTGGGGCGAGTACTCGTACTCTCCCAAATGTTCCTGATCCTTATCCCGATACCAGAACTTCCGGTATCAGGAAGCTGGGCGACGAGTCATTACACGCCGCCCGGCTTCCTGATTGGCTGGAAAGCCAACACTATGCTCCCTCGTCACCAGGGAGCATAGAGCTGGCTTCCCAGGCAATCAGTAAGCTAGTGGGCGGGTAATGACTCGCCCCCCCAGCCTCCTGATTGGCTGGGAAGCCGGCTCCATGCTACCTCCTCACGTGGTGACGAGGGAGCATGGAGTTGGCTTCCTGATTGCTCGGGAAGCTGGGCAATTAGGAAGCTGGGTGGCGAGTCATTAAATGCTGCCCGGCTTCCTTAATGGTACTTCTGTTATTGTTATTCAGTATCTGCAAGTACTGGAAAAAAAATATCGGTACTCGATACTGAAACAACGGTATCTGTGCATCCCTAGTTTTTATGAATAGTTTATATGTGCATGGGGGCTGCATTTTTTACTCACTGCATACTCAAGATTTTCTTCTTGCTTTGCAATACTACACAATGGTTGTACTTTACTACTCATTCTCACAATGCAAGTCTGGTAGCTAGGAGCTTAATCCAGTAGCTGAGTATCTTAACCCAAGAACAGAAATGTAATAGATTGCAGTTTATCAGTACTTAAATGTAGTGGCTGCAGTTTTTCTTTTTTCAGGATTTTCGCTTTATTTTTTCCTGGTGATCCTGGCAGTAGCATGATTCCTATTCTAGGATGACAACACTCATTCAATGTGCTGTGCTGTATCTATGGAGGAGCACCTCTGCTCTCATCTTCTTCATAACATATGGGGGAGATGTTTTGTAGTCCACAGAGAAAACTGGAAACAATTCATTCTGATAACTGTGCACCACAGAAAGAAAGCACAGTTATCAGCTCACAAGATTTCTGGCAGGATCAACAGGCATTTTGTTTGCATTTTGCAACCTTCATAACAAAACACTTTCCATTGTTTATTTAACAGATGAAAAGGGCACATATAAGAGAAGTTCATTGTTAGGTTTTACATATGCTTTCAAACAATGCACCCCCTTGTGTGGCTGATATGTGGCAGTTGAAAGTGGGCGCATGAGGCTGAATCAAATACTGAGCTCCCTCTGGTGTTGAGGGTCACATCAATGAATTAAAGGAAAAGGCTGTTATAATAACTTGGCACTTTACTAATAAGTAAATAAATGCTCACTGAAAATATACTTTTCTTCCCCTTGGCTCATGCTTGCCTGACCTTACCTTTTATCTAAAGGTGCCCATAAACCTTGCAATTTATCTGCAGATTTTCGGTGTTCAGATGGAAAAAGTGTAACAGATTGGCCCAGGTGGAGATTGCTCCATCCACACAGTTAAGTGTAGATGGAGGAATCTTTTGCACCTTTTCCATCTGACCATAGAAAATCTGCAGATAAATTGTAAGGTGTATGGCCAGCTTTAGGTCTATGGTCAGCTGTAGGTCTGCTGATCTTTCTAGTTTAGTGAATGTGAACACACGTAGAAAACATTTCTTGATCCGTTGCCCTGGTCCATCTCTGCACTCGGGTTCTGTGAAACTGAAACACACAGCTGTCTTTCAGATCCTCAGAGAGTGCTGTGATAAGATCTACAAGGCTGTTTGCTTTTACAGGTAGATTAAACACGCTGCAAGACTTTGAAGCACCAATGAGATGTTGAAAGCAGGGGAAAGATGTAATCGGTGTCAGACTGTGCTCTTTCTTGTATAGTATTACACTTGGAGCCCCACTAAGTATTTAATAGGTGCACTGACTTCTGGGATTACCAGTGCAGTGCTAGAAAACGGGTCTGATCTGCCTTCAGGGCACTCTCTCAGGTCAAGTGTTTATAAAGCTTAGATTACATTTCATGCTCCCTGTATCATTATGCTTTGAATCACAATGAAACATTTTTTTTCCATTTTTATGAGTTTTCATATCTATGATGTTATGATGAAAATAGTTATTGCATGCTAACTGTGCAGTTAAAGCATGCAATGCAATCTACATTATAAAAGTAAGTCTATACACCTGTGTATAGATGTGATGATTTACGGGACCTTAGACCGCTGAAGAGGAGGGGGAGAGACGCTGGAAGGACCGGTCTATGAAGAAGCCGGCTCGGGTGAGTATAACTTTATTTTATTTTTTTTAACCTAGACCAAAATGAGCACTTAACCTTTGCAGGGCTGGGGTTGCCCCACTGCACCGGATAATAACCTTTTTTTCCTGGATTTTTTCTTTACGGTAATCATAAAAGGGGCACATATTGTCCTAGCGTCTGAATAGTCTTGAACAATCCTGACACAATTGTACAGCAATCTTAACAAGTGTTCAGAGAGCTATTGCAGCAGATGAACAAGCATAAACAGCCTTTCAATGTTGATTAGACAGTTGGAAAATCACAGGCCATAACTCCTTTTGTTTTCTGCTAAGTAGAGATAAGTAGTGCATATTCGTCCATGGAGAGCTTGGCTGACATACAATTTCATAGAAGAAGTGCATGTTGGATGGAAGGACATTCATTCAGGGATTCAAAAAACAAGAGGGCACTCTCAATGTGGAGAGCAGTGAATAAACACGAAGCCCACATTCACACTTTGGTGTTCTGTTGCTTGTTTCCTGAAGTGCAACAATGCTCAACATGAAGAATTCCATTTTCTTCCACTGGTGTCCAATCATACCTGCTTGCTGTGTGGTTTGTAGTTTTAACAGACTTTAGCTTTTTGACCCCATAGACTTCATTTGGAGCACCTGAAAAACATGCCTAATGTGCGATTTTTTTTTTTCCAAACAACCAGCTTTCAACTAAAAAATGTGTGCAAGTATGTGCAATAAAAGCTTCTAAGTTGCCTGAAACCTCTTATGCAAGTGTGAATGGGGGCTCATTGTGACTTTGTCAAACAGTATCAAATCAAGTCTTCAGCTGGATTTACACTTTTGTAGTGTACTATCACAGGGGAGGGATAAAAACCAAACATATTGTTCATACTCAACCCACCTTTTAATGACCCCTTTATGATCTTTAGATTACATAGACGAATTACCATAGGACCAGTGCAGTACACCACACCATAAGACACTAAGAAATTCCCATAACAATAAAGTAGGACTTTTAAGCTGTACAAATGAATAAGAAAACGAAAAACGAAACCGAGGCACAAGTTATATGGTGGTTTGAAATATGGTTGTGACTAGTGCCCTAAGAGAGCCATGCTGGTTGCCCTATTTCTCGGGTTTATGCATAGATGCTGTATCTATCTCTGGAGTGATGTCCAGAGGTCCTAATACATTAGATAATCGTGCCGTTAGGTACCATGTGGTATATATAAATGGAGACATTATTTGAGACAGTTCAGATCTATCATAGGTAGCGGCTGCAAAAAAACACCAGCGTTTGAAGAATTTAGCTGTGTTTAGGTCCTTATGTAATTCTGCCTCTAACCTTTCCCTGTTAAATAACAGTTTGAGTTCTCCCACAACCTCTGATATCTGGGGGGTAGAAGATGCATTGCAAGAGCGCATTATACATCTCCTGGCTGCCAGCAGACAGATGTGTATCCAGTCCATACCTCTACGTTCAGACTGGGGGACAATCTCCAGGGAGTTGTCCGTCGCCCCAAACAAGAACAGCATTGGGGACATAGGCGGTGACCAGGAGACAATGGTATTAATGTAGTTAGAGATTTGTGTCCAGAACGCCGTAATGGAAGGGCAAAACCACAGGCAGTGTGCCAAGGACGGACGTAGTTGGGTACATTTGGGGCACCTGGAAATAAGCCGCTGCAAAGATGGCCCTTCTGCTAGAAAATATGGTGCATATGCTCTATGCAGCAGTTTATATTGGGTCTCCCTCCATACCTCGTTAGGGACAAGGCTCCTGATTTTATTATATCCGAGCAGAATGTGGTCCACAATGTCTGGTTCTGGAAAGTCTTTGAACCATTCCTTTACATTGGATGTCAAAATCGTGGAGACATAGGGGTATAGTTCCGAAATAGAGTATTGGCCATTCTTTATCAGAGTGTCTAGAAACATAGGGGTAAAGAAAAACTTTGGGTCTCTCGACAGTTCCTTCCAAGTTTCCGAAGTTTGGAGGAAATGTAGGAAATGGGAGGGCGGAAGATTAAAATTTTTTGAAAGGTCACGGAGTGGGATAGGTTCGTATGAGTCTTCCAAAAACAATTGTCGCCAAGTTCGTAGCCCCTTTTGGTGCCAGATCCGGAAAGCAGCTTGATCCTGGCCTTGAGGGAACATTGGATTGCCTTGTATCGGACAATGCGAAGAGATATGAGGGGAAAGGCGCAACCGTTTGCGTACCTCTCTCCATGCTATAACTGTGTCCCTTATCAAGAGGCTGTGGGAGAGTGCCCTGGGTAGCAAAGACAATTTACAGTGTAATAATGCGTGAAGGTCCCATGGATGGGACATTGCTTGTTCAAGGGTCGTGTTAGAGAACCTAGAGTTGTTTGACAACCAGTCAAATGCGTGCCTCAGTAGGCATGCTAAGTTATAAAGACGTATATTTCGGAAATTAGCTCCCCCCTCGCTTTTCGGGAGCCATTAAGACGGTAACATCCACGTGTTTTAGAAGCAACGGGATTGTCTGTAATGGGTATAGCAATCTAGCAAAACTGGTCATCTTTAAGAGATGTATTCTCCCCAAGAGCGATAAGGGAAGGTCCCGCTAGGTTTCTAATTCTCTCTCATTTTTAGCAATAAGGGGAGGAAAATTAAGAGTGTATAATGAGGACAGAGTCTTACCGATTTTAATTCCCAGGTAGGTGATGTCCCGCCGTGCCAACGTCAAGGATGTGCTCTGGTCCCATGCTGCAGTAGAGATACCCGTAAGAGGAAGAATCTCGTTTTTAGAGTAGTTAATGTGGAATCCTGAGAAAGTACCAAAGTTATCTAGAATGTTCTGGAGGTTTGGGATATCCACAGGAGGGCGGGAGGTAAACAGCATAATGTCATCCGCAAAAAGCGACATCTTTAGTTCTTCCTTCCCCACCGGGATACCCCCGACCGCCGCCGTCTGTAAAATGTGCCTAGTCAGTGGTTCCAGTGCTAAATTGAAAAGTAGGGGAGACGGTGGGCACCCTAGTCTAGTACCTTTTTATGTAGAGAAATAGGGGGGGGACAAAGCACCCTGAGTCCATATTCTAGCAGTGGGGGTGGCATACATTTGTTTTAAAAGGGATATCACCCTTCCCTGAAGTCTAAAAGCAGACATCACCCTGAATAGCCATTCCAGATTCACATTGTCAAATGCTTTTTCAGCATCTAGGGTTAACATCACATATTCCTGTTTTGGAGAAGCCTGGGCCATCTCCAAAGCCATAATCACCCGTCTGATGTTCGTCACTGCCGATCTTCCCTTAATGAAACCAACCTGCGAGGAATTAATAATGGTCGGCAATATGACAGACAATCTATCAGCAATGATCTTTGAGAGGATTTTACCTTCTACGTTTATTAGTGAGATCGGCCTGTAGGAGCCAGGCAGTGTAGGGTCTTTACCTGGTTTTGGAATGAGTTTGATGTAAGCCCCTCTGCCCGTTTGGAAGTATGCCCCCCCTGCTACATCGAATTGTAAAGGGTGCACACAGTGTCGAGCACTTCCTCTTTGAAAATTGTAAAAAATTCTGCAGTAAAGCCATCTGGCCCTGGCGCCGTATTTCCTGCCAGTCCCGTAACAACATGTGTAATCTCCTCAACAGTGAAGTCCTCATTGAGGGACTGAAGTTGCTAGTCTGTCACAGTCAGGAGGGGCACCTGTCTAAGGACGTCCTCAGCTTTAACCGAGTCCATGCCGTCCACACTATATAGTTTCTTAAAAAATTGTTGATGGAGCCCGGTTCAGTGAGCAGTGTACCCTTGGGGTCCCAGAGGCTATAAATATGTGTGGGCGTGCTTAGCAAAGGCATAAGTCAGCGCATAAAAGGAGCTTAAGGCCACCTATTTCAAGCGATCTGTTAATGCGATAGGTTTGCAGAATATTTGCATTGTCAGCGTAGTTGAGGTAGCGAACAATCACCGGTCTGGGCGATGATGCCTTCTCCCGAAGAGGGCCTAGGCGATGAGCCCGCTCAATCACGCAGGGGGATGCGAGGCCCAGCGCTGTCGGGATAGTTATAGAGCATAACTCTGTCAGTGCTTAGGGTTGATACTTTTCAGGGAGACCAATAATTCTTATGTTGTTCCTCCAGGAACGATTCTTTAAGTCATCCAGCTTGCTGAGCATGGCTTGCGAGGCAGTGTCCTGTGCAGCCAATTTAAGTTGAGCTGCATGTAGGTCATCTTCTAGCATTGATATGCGCTGTTCCGCCTCTTTTATGGAGCGGGCCTGGGCTGAGAGCTCCTTTCTTATTTGAGAGAGGTTGTGCTGCATGGCTGACTCCACCGCTGAGGTAATGGTGGGTTTCAATAGGGATGCCACTGCTTCTGCCATCCTCTCATAGCTGTCAGCTCCCTGATCAGCCTCCTGAGGGGGGAAGGGCTTCGCTGCCTGTGTTGGAGCAGTGCGTCCGCCATTTTACCCCCACGTGCAGGCCCGGCGTCTCCGCTGGATCGCGTCAGAGACTGCGACCTCTTCTTCGTCCCTGCCAGGAAACGGTCCATCGGGAGCTCCGGTACTGCGGGGTGAACGTCGGCTGCAGCTGGTGAGTGCCCTACCGGTTTTATATAGATTTTCGGCCGTCACCGCGGGAGCACCGTCTCCCTGCTGCCGATCACATAGGCGCCGGAACTGGAAGTCCTCTTTATGGAGACATTAGGGGTAACCCCAAAAGAAGCTGATGAAGCAGAGACTGACAGGTGAATGCGGAAGTGATGTAATACACATCACTTCCGCATAGGGTTGCCACCTTTTTCTTCAAGCCAAACCCGAAAACTGTAGCACCTTGCAGCAATTTTTGGGTAAAGTATACACAATGCCCCCATAAGATGCCAGAGTGCTACAGCTCCCTAGATATATACTATATAAAGCAGCATCCAGATACCTTGCCGCACTCCTTACCCAATATCCCAAAAGTAATGGGTGCTCGTAATGATTGCGGATGGCACCGCTCACAACAGAACTCCAATACAGATGTCATCAGCAAGATTCAATGTTAGTGCAAATTAGAGGTGCACCAAAATGGAAATTTCAAAACCAAAACGAAACTGAAATAAAAAAAAATTTCAGACCGAAACCAAAAATGTTTTTTAATTTAATTTTTTCACATTTTTGAAAATATTTTATTTTTTATAAACGTTTTAATTTTTTATATTTTTTACTTTACTTTAAGGGGATTCAGGGAAATATTAGGGGTCTAGACAGACTCCTGATATTTCCCTTTTAAAATACAAAGAGACCTCTATCTCTTTTTCTGTATCCCCTGTTAAAGGAGAACTATGAGGTGAGTGCTTTTCACTCATCCTCATAGTTCTAGCAGACCTGTGACAATGAAACTGTCACAGGTCGGCTCAGAAGATCGGGAAGTGAGCGAACACATACCGGCGTTCGCTCACCTCTCGATCCTGTCTCTGCCGTGACAGGGGAGGGGCTGGATTCCCCCCTCCCCGCTCGGAACTGCCAGCGCTGACTGGCGGAACGGACGGGGGAGGGGGCGGGTACAGCTGGCTCTGCCTCTAGAAAGGAAGAGCCAGATGTCACTCACGCAGCTGGGCGGATCCAGACATAATTGTCGGCATCTGCTTCAGCTGCGGCGTCTCAGTATACCGCGAGCTGCAGATGGGGCAGCGGATCCCGGGATTGAAAGTGAGGGGTCAGGAGAGGGGGGGGCGGCGGCAGAAGTCGAGGGGGGGCACGCAGCCAGCACATATCCTCCCTGGACCAGAATGTGCCTAGAATGTGGCCTTGTGGTCCAGGGAGGCTACATGCCTATGGTGATTTTAGACTGTATTATGTTTAGGAAATTGATGTGGATGTGAAACCAACGGGCTTATACATTGGCCCCTCCCTTTTTTTATCCGTATTTATTAAGCAAAATAAAAATGAATTTCTAAGAGTTATATGCGTAAGAATTATATGTTCTCCATGCCTAGAGTGACACCTTTAAAAGCCTGTATACACAATGCCCCCATAAGATGCCAGAGTGCTACAGCTCCCTAGATATATACTATATAAAGCAGCATCCAGATACCTTGCCGCACTCCTTACCCAATATCCCAAAAGTAATGGGTGCTCGTAATGATTGCGGATGGCACCGCTCACAACAGAACTCCAATACAGATGTCATCAGCAAGATTCAATGTTAGTGCAAATTAGAGGTGCACCAAAATGGAAATTTCAAAACCAAAACGAAACTGAAATAAAAAAAAATTTCAGACCGAAACCAAAAATGTTTTTTAATTTAATTTTTTCACATTTTTGAAAATATTTTATTTTTTATAAACGTTTTAATTTTTTATATTTTTTACTTTACTTTAAGGGGATTCAGGGAAATATTAGGGGTCTAGACAGACTCCTGATATTTCCCTTTTAAAATACAAAGAGACCTCTATCTCTTTTTCTGTATCCCCTGTTAAAGGAGAACTATGAGGTGAGTGCTTTTCACTCATCCTCATAGTTCTAGCAGACCTGTGACAATGAAACTGTCACAGGTCGGCTCAGAAGATCGGGAAGTGAGCGAACACATACCGGCGTTCGCTCACCTCTCGATCCTGTCTCTGCCGTGACAGGGGAGGGGCTGGATTCCCCCCTCCCCGCTCGGAACTGCCAGCGCTGACTGGCGGAACGGACGGGGGAGGGGGCGGGTACAGCTGGCTCTGCCTCTAGAAAGGAAGAGCCAGATGTCACTCACGCAGCTGGGCGGATCCAGACATAATTGTCGGCATCTGCTTCAGCTGCGGCGTCTCAGTATACCGCGAGCTGCAGATGGGGCAGCGGATCCCGGGATTGAAAGTGAGGGGTCAGGAGAGGGGGGGGCGGCGGCAGAAGTCGAGGGGGGGCACGCAGCCAGCACATATCCTCCCTGGACCAGAATGTGCCTAGAATGTGGCCTTGTGGTCCAGGGAGGCTACATGCCTATGGTGATTTTAGACTGTATTATGTTTAGGAAATTGATGTGGATGTGAAACCAACGGGCTTATACATTGGCCCCTCCCTTTTTTTATCCGTATTTATTAAGCAAAATAAAAATGAATTTCTAAGAGTTATATGCGTAAGAATTATATGTTCTCCATGCCTAGAGTGACACCTTTAAAAGCCCCACTTTCTCTCTTTTTTTCTTCAATTTAATTAGGGGTGTGGTGTCCTGTTCTCCCTGGTGGCTCAGAACCATATTTTGTGTATTAGTAGGAAACTTAGTAGGAAACAGGCATCCACCAATGAGGAAGGCAGTAGTAAATGTACTCCTGTGACCCCAAAAAAATCTATAGCCAAAACAAGGTATGGCTATATTTCTCTTTTAATCTCATTTATTGTCCTTGGCCCCAATATTTTATTTTGCAGCATGACAATGACTCCAAACATACAGCCAATGTCATTAAGAACTATCTTCACCGGTAAGAAGAACAAGAGTCCTGGAAGTGATGGTTTGGCCCCCACATAGCCCAGATCTCAATGCCATTCTTTTATTTCTGAAAGCATTGGTACTTTACAGCATTTTTCACGCCTGTATTGTTTTGCACAGTACTGTGAGTGTGTGTGCATGTGCGTAATATATATGTGTGTGTGTGCATGTGCGTAATATATATGTGTGTGTGGATGTATGCATGTATGTATGTGTATGTATATATAATAATCTTGTCAGGCAATCTGGTAGAAAGTGATTGGCTTTTTGCTACACTTGATTGGGGTTTCTTCTACTTGATTACCCAGTGGTCAATCAAAAATTGTTTATTATTCATTCGATTTATATTTCAGTTTCATTGTACATCAGTCAAACAATTGGATTTCCGCATGTATGGCCAGCATTTTGGCTATAGTGATGAGATGAGGAATGTATCTTGACTTCTAGTTGAAGCTGATATATAAAATAAAGCAATCTTGGCTTTATAAATCCACTTAGCACAGTTATAAAAGCTGGTTCATAAATCTAATTCTCTGGCTAGACAACAGTAATTATATTGACCGGTATAATTGAAAATAATTAACAGTTTTTTTTTTGTCTAATAAGGCCTGCTAAAAGATAGGACTGCAGCAAGGACAATGCTGAGTACTTTGGGAAAGCCCTTAGTGTGAATGGATAGATAGATGACAAGAAGGCACATGAGTTCAGCCCTATTGCAGATGTTCTCTTTAGTCAGAAAAGCCAAAAGATAAAATGCACCAGCAAGGGACAGCTGGATATATTTTTGGCAAAGAAGGGCAAGAAGAGTTAGAGCAATTAAATTGAACAAAGAATGTTGATCCGCCAAGAGACATGTCCCCATTTTCATGACGCCTAATAGTTGTCTGTATACCCATAGAGAGAAATTTAAAATAAACTCTCTGGGGTCTTTAGTAGTTTTTTTAAGTCAGTAGAGATGAGATATATCTAAGGTTAAAGTAAAAGGCTGGTTTCACTAAAATGTCTGTTTTCTAAAGAGACCCAGAGGTCTCTTTTGCAAGTATAACCTTCCTGCAGAATTGTATAGTTTATTACATGCAGTCCCTCGTGGACTAGTTTACTTTCACATGTTGGGGCGTGGGTTTCAAATTTCAATGACAGGGTCAGTGCTGGTCAATTTTGAGATACATGATTGGCCTGACCTTGCAATGATTGTCTCACAGCTGGACCTAGTCTGACTATTTCTTCTGGTTCATGCATTTTTAATTCATAACTTCCTGAACTGTGACATGCTGTTAAAGGGGAGCGACCACACCAAGTCCTATTTTCTAAATCTTTAAGCATGTATTTGACACAAAAGGCTTTTTTTTCTCTTCTTATGAAACTGGAGTTAAAGATAATGTAATTTTGCCAATTCCGTTAAATCTTCTCTGGAAAGCTCACCCCTCACTTACCTATATGCACCTTCCTGAATTTATGTGTCAAATGAAAGTACAAGTGGGTGGGGGTGAGAGAACCTGTCACTTGTCCTTTGCTAATATCCTGATGCCCTTTCTTATATGGACATCCTCCCTGTCCATATGCACGGCTTATTACCCACCTACCCCCTCAAAATTCCTTGAACCTTGATCATGGCACTTACCTATATAATGACAATGGGTGGCTGTAGGAATATCAAAGTTCTGATTCCTTTGTTCTAAGCCTTTGCTAACTGGACAGTGAAAGTGATGCATGCCTCCTGTAAGCAAAATCATATTGTTAGATTGGCAGCACTCTGCAACGTAAGCTTTGTGGTGCTAGCCATCCAAATTTTAATTTGCGTCCTGGTGTGCAGGAAATTATGGTAAGCAAAAATATACAAAAATAAAGTTGTATCTAGAACCTAGGAAATAGCACTACGCAGCCTATGTATGACTATATAGGTAGCAGATTTGTTACATTCTGGCACCAGGAACAGCAATAACAGTGCTCCGTGTTTGATTAATTCTGCCCGAAGGAATGAATCAATTGCTGAATGCTTGAGAAGAGGAGGGGGGTTTATAACAGAAAGCCAGGCAGCTGGAATATTAATATTGAATATTAAAACCAACAAAAACCCTCTTTCAAAGATAGAGCTGTCACAACACTGATAAACCACGCTAACACCGATCTACATCTGAGAAAGTCATTGATGATGAAACGCTTTGAGGAAGGGCTCTGCTGACATCACCATGTTTTGTGTACGGACTCTTCATGACCACTGATGTCTAAGGTAGAGTGGTATTAGCACTTTCTGTGTACGTTTTTGTTGGTTTTAAAATTCAATAAAGGTTCTAGTGCGATGAGAGCTTCTTCTTTTTATTTCCTGTGATGCATCCTTAATGGAGCCTATGAATATGAGAGATTGATCATTTGAAAGTACTGTTTGACCATACTTTTTCAGTGAGTCATAATTATTTGGGAAGTGCAATTTTTTGAGGAGAAGCACTGTTTGGTGGTACACTGTAAATGCACTTCACTAAACACCAGTTTGCTATGTCCAGTAAACATTTATTGAACACCATCTTTACTACAAAGTGGTCACTGCTGGGTATAATATTCATCATTTGGATTTTTTTCTATAAATCACTGAATTAAGAAGATAGAAGACTTTGAAATACAGTATTTTGTGATATTGGATT
>NW_017307109.1:405554-433350 GCF_000935625.1 Nanorana parkeri | reverse complement strand
TACACTGTAAGACTTTTTTTAGATTGTTTATCACGCTGTGCAACTTAATATTATATTGTTGGGAATTTCTTTTGTCAGCCATCTAGAAGAGATCCAATATGTGATTCTGGAAAAGTATATTATACTGTGTAACTCCAACAGCTCAAATACCAAATGTCACTAATTCAGAGAGTCCATATAAATTGTCCTTAAACCCAATATCAATGTACATTCCCCTGTGTAGTGGGCAATGGGCTTTTACTCTAAATTGAGTCAAAATACCAAACATACTTGCCAAGTGTCTCTAATTTTTTTTCCATCATCACTGATCATGGGCAGTCAGAATCACATAGCAGCCTTATGCTCTTCTTGTTGTATATGAAGTGTCTCAGATAACTTCTGATCAGGTGGAGCAAATAATAGAAAATTCTCTCTTTCCTTTTTTGTAAGTGTTTTTTTGATAGTGAAAACATGTCTTGCTTTATGTGAGCCATGTAACCGTAAACCAATAAGTTTTTATTATAATTTTATGTTTTGTAGAATGCCTTCCTCCAGACAATTTCTTTTTTCTATCATAATGTACTGTACCCACGTGATGGTGGAATTTAAGAGAACTGTAGGTATCAGAGAGTACAAGTCCTTCATTCTATAGAAATGTTAAGCCTATTGCTAAATGAAGTATGACAGCAAATGCCATGAATCCCTGTTTTTAGTTAATTTTTAAGGTACACAGATGAATATACACTTTGAAAGGGAACTGTTAATAGTTTTGGGTCTTCTCTATTTTTCTCTCTCCCTTTTTTTCTCTCTCCTTTCTCTCCTTTTCTTCTATTTCACCTCCTTCCACAAGACTGAGCATATGGTATACTGAAAAGGACCAGATTATCGGCATAAAGGAGATTTTATGCAGCAGAATGGTCTAATGCAATACAGCTATGACTGGATGAAAAACAAAAGCTTTGAGCAGGAAAGCGCAGTTCCTGATTTATATTTCATTTTGACTGTATTGCAGTATCAAGTTGGCCGTGTGCTAACCAATTTTGAGTGGTATTACTGGACAGCATATAAGATGTTAACTATGACATACAAAAACTATAACATCACTCCTACAAAATAGGCCCTGTCATTCCTTTTCATTTCAAGAGAAATATTGCAGCAGTTTGAATCTTTATGAAGAAATATAGATCTTGGAGTTTCCAGAAAATGTATCCAGGTATAGCTAGCACTATTCAGGAAGGGAAATGCAATGTCATCCAAGCTAATACGAGGGGAGGCCAATAAGTTCTTACCCTCACCAAGATCCAGACGTGCTAGGGATCTGACATTTAGTCCACTGACTCTTCCTTCTCTACATATCCACCTCCTATGGTCACACACTTTTCACATCTGTGAAACAGACCTTTAATACCATCTGCGTAGATGTATGAAGATTTGGAGGAAAACCAGCTATCAACTTCAGTAATGACTGCCTCATCATTGTGGAAACGTCTTCCCCTTAAATGTTTCTTCAGATTTGGAAACAGGAAGAAGTCCGAAGGTGCCAGGTCAGGTGAGTAAGTTGGATGGGGCAGAGATTCATAGCCACAACCGCGAACAAAAGTGACAGTTTCTGCAGCTCGATGTGCAGGTGTATTTTCAGCTAGCAGCAAGGAACCTAATCACGGCTTGGTATTCAACTTTGACCGGCATGACACCTACTCCATTTCTCTTGGCTCTAACTATAATTCACCACGACCTACAAAAACAAAAATTGGCATACATATTACTAAGATATCTGCCTATAAACCTGCAGAGATTCAGATCCCTAGCACATCTAGATCATTATTGGCCTCCCCTCATAAACAGTTAAACCTTAACAACCTTGACTATGTGTGACTGTCCGTTTAATGATCTTGTCCATTTACACAAAAGGGTATATTCTTCCTTTCCAGCAACAATTCATTGGAGGGATGATCTACAAGTCTCTTATTACAAAACTGTTTCTTTCTTTGTTTCTGTAGTTGTTCCCTTGATCTTTGTGAATGTGGAAGAACCACAGCTTAGTCACCTCCTACAGTAGACAGGAAGTTCATAATGCTTAGTTTCTTAGTCACTCCATATGTCTTTGGACTCCTTTCAGTGGAGGTGAAGTCCCGCCGTGTTAATAAGCCATACAGTGCCCAGGGTTCATCTTGAGTTTATTTACATGCCTATTTATAGACTAATAAAAAATATCCCCATATTTTAGCAGTATCTTATTCTAAAGGTCACCTTGCACACATCTCCTGCTGTTAGGGCGAGGAAATTGGATTTTTACAATGTAATAGATATTTTGAAGCAACTTGTGAATAAACTACTTTTTGTGAAGAGCAGAATGCTTCAATCCATCCTCCAGTCTAGATTAATGGGCCAGTAGCGAAGCACTCATCCAGACAAACTCAATATTTACTTTTTTTCAACGGTTCATCAAACATCTTTCTGGATCATTTTTCTTCCTTTCCATGAACTGCAGAATTATTTTTATTTTTGAAAAGAGAAGAAATATAGACATTACAATGCAACACAAAAATAGAGTCTTGTATTCTTTCGCATGTTGAGATTTGGTTTGTCATTAATGTCTTCCGGTCCAACATGCAAAAAAGCTTGGTGTATTAGTGCTTAGTTGCCTGGTGTCTGTATCAGTTAGTTAGGAGGCTCTCTGAATTGTACTTCAGATAAACCCTTTTATAATTAGGCTTAAAGAATCTGGGCAAAAATCATCTTAATCCTTGCTGTGGCACTACCCCTGCACTGCAAGGGTTAACCACACATTTTAACCTAGGAGTGAAAATAACATAAGTTATATTCACCCGAAGCTCACAGTCAGTTGGCTGTTAGACTGGTCGCTGAAGCCTCTCTTCCCCCTCTGCTCCAGCGGTCTATAGTCCTGTGAATCATGTACTATACAGTGTATTGGACGTGAGGATGCCAAGGGACATTTTATCACTGGTGTGGAGGAGGAGACAGGTGGCAGGGACTGGTCTAGGAGCCAGCTGGCTGCGAGCTTCAGGTGAGTATAACCTTGTTATTTTCATTACCGCATTGTGGTGCGTTGGGATGCGGGTAAAAATAGTAGTGCATGCACGCATTGTGGTTGGAGGTGCTTCTGGGGTGCTATTCAAGTGAATGGCAGCGCAACACACCTCCCGCACTATAATGCACGGTAGGTGAAGTAGTGCGCATTAATTGTACGGAACCATGCAATTAACGCTGCACCCTGTGTGTATGCACCCTTATTCGGTCTTCTTTTCTCTAGTGAATAGACTGCAACAAAGTAGGAAGTCACAAAATGAGAGGCTGCAGCAGGAGCTGATCTGTGTTGAACATTTGTGACCACAGCCTGACACTGCCCAGGTAGCAGAATTTACATGATTGTGTCATCTCTGAGCCAGCATCTCAGTTCAGACAGTAGATTTTGACTGCGGACAAAGGTGTACGTTTAATAAACTGTGAAAGAGTGTGATAAGCAGTGAAAAGTTTTTTTTCACCTTAGCAAAGTGAAAAGGCTAGAAAATGGTGTTTAATAAACCGTGATAAGTCAGGTAGGAACTGAAATATCTCACCTGTTCTCATCCTGGTGATAAGTACACAGAAAGTAATGGGAATGTACCTGTTTAATAAAGGGAGAAAAGTAGAGAACAGCTTTATCACTGGATAAGTATTGTGAAAAGTGCCCTTGATTTAGCTCCCTGTCAGACCTTGTGATAAAGGCCTTTTTCTCGAGAAGCACTGAGCAAAGATACAGGAACTTGTCATAAACTTAGTTCCTTTAGGAACCTTCAGGGACAGTTAAAATAAAGCACAGATGCTTCTCTTTTGGATTTCTGACATTGTGGGACATTTATGTTCAGCCTTTTACAGCTGTTTCGTGTGATAAGTTTTCTTTTCGCAGGTTATTAAACAGCTTCTGTGCAGCCGAGAAAAACAAAGATCTGCTGAGTAAAGTTAACTTGTGATAAAGCTAGTTTTATCACGGTTTATTAAACGTACACCAAAGCCTGAAAAAGATGGTGTTACCATTTTGGGACTGATTATGGGATTGTTGCAGATCAGAACAGAAAACGGGTGAAGTTTGCAAAATCATTTGCCAAAATCCTTGCAATGTATGTAATTGACTTTGAGAAAAGGTGATGATATATATTTACATACACCGAACAGCCATAACATTAAGTAGGTCCAACTTTTGCCACCAAAGCAGCCCTGACCTATTGAGGCATGGACTCCACTAGACCTCTGAAAGTATGCTGTGGTATCTGTCACCATGCTGTCAGTAGCAGATAATTTAAGTCCTGTAAGTTGCAAGGTGGGACCTCCATGGATCGGACTTGTTTTTTCTAGCCCATTCCACAGATGCTCAATTGGATTTTGATCTGAAGAATTTGGAGGCCAAGTCAACACCTCAAACACTTTGTGTTCCTCAAACTATTTTTGCACCATTTGTGCAGTGTGACGGGGTGCAATATCCTCCTAAAGGAGGCCACCACCATCAGGGAATACCTGTTGGTCAGCAACAATGTTTAGGTTGGTGGTACGTTTCAAAGTAACACCCATATGAATGGCAGGACCCAAAATTTCCCAGCAGAACATTGCCCAAAGCATCACACTGCCTCTGCCGGCTTTCCTTCCCGTAGTGCATCCTGGTGCCATCTCTTTCCCAGGTAAGTGACACACATGCACCTGCCATCCACGTGATGTAAAAGAAAACAGGATTCACCAGACAAGGCCACCTTTTTCCATTGCCGGGGTCCAGTTCTGATGCTCACATGCCCATTGTAGGTGCTTTTGGTGGTGGACACGGATCAGCATGGACAGCCAGTCTGTGGCTACGCAGCCCCATAAGCAACAAACTGTGATGCACTGTGTGTTCAGAAACCTTTCTATTGAAACCGACATTACGATTTTCAGCAATTTGAGCTAGTATTTGAGTAGCTCTTCTATTGGATTGGACTTCATGGGCCAGCCTTCACTCCCCACATGCATCATTGAGCCCACGACCCTGTCGCCGGTTCACTGTTTTTTCTTCTTAGACCACTTTTGGTCAGTAGTGACCATTGCAGCCTGGGAACATTTCTCAAGAGCTGCAGTTTGTGAGTTGCTCTGACCCAGTGGACTAGCCAACACAATTTGGCCCTTGTCATAGTTGCTCAAATCCTTGCGCTTGCCCATTTTTTTCTTCTTCCAACACATCAACTTCAGGGCCAAAATGTTCAGTTCGTGCCTAATATATACTTTCCACTGTCAGGTGCTATTGTACCAAGATAATCATTGTTATTCACTTCTCAGTGGTCATAATGTTATGGCTGACCAGTGTGTGTGTGTTATGTATATACATTTATTTTTAAAGTGAAATTTCACTTATACCAGGGCACTTTTTAATGCTTCAATACTGTTTCTATTAAAATCACGCTGATGGACAGTTGGTACAGAGAGCATTTTTTTATATGCTGTATCTTCGGTTTTGTAATGCTAAGTGCTAATTAAATAAAGTCTTGAACTTCTGTATTGTGCAGATCTCATGTGCCATCACACTAACCTCTGTTAACAGCCTTTTAAAAGCAACATTTTCCCAGAACTCATTGCATAAAAATACAGTTCAGTGGCCTACCACCATTAGAGCTTAAATCTGTAAAGGTTCCACTCCTGTATTTAAATGTAGATACATACATCTATCCGACATTAGATAAAATATATTGATTTCATTTATAGACTCTTACTTTAGATTCTGCTCTATGCTCTTTATTATCCACCATGCGTTTGTTAGCTTGGTTTGATAACTTTTATCCAGGAAACACACTTTACATTTGTATTTGACTTTAATCCAAAGTGGTGCAGCCAGATTTAGCATGCTATGTATATGGACTTCATGGGGCAGCCATCATATGATATGGTTTTGTCTTGTGAAACCTATTTCTCATGCTCCGTGGAACATATATAAGGGTGATAACACACTTTGCCATGAATTTTTGGTGAACTCTGAGCACTGTTTTGAGCTGTGGCTACAAGGGGCATCAAGTACAGACCCTGATGTCACCAAAGGGTTGCACATGTTAGTATGTTTACAGAAGACTCTCAGACTGTGGACATACTACAGTAGATGATTAGAGACTGCGGTCAAAGTCAGCACAGGAGATGTAGGAAGATTTTGTATGATAAATCATGTAGTATTAAAACTATATAGAAATACAATGTGCAAAATACTTTTATAAAATACTAAATTCCAGATAGACATACGCATGATCACAACTAATCAACGTGATTGACAGAGACAAAAATAGCAGTAGAAAAGTAAATTGCAGTGGGCATAGGTAAAGCTAAAGATAATGGACAAAAAAAACAGGTTAATTTCGTTACAACCCTAAAAAGTGCTAGCTGTATGATTGCTTGCTATATGAAAATGTCCTTCAGATATTGTAAGCAAAGAGGAAAGTACACAGATGATTAATCCTTATTGAATTCTCATTGAGGATTCTGTAGCCTCACATCTCCCCCTTGAGATATCTCAAGTTGCTCAACTCGTCACCTCGAAAAATTATCTTTCAGGAAACAGGAGATGCTGCATGAGCTTTGTTTAAATCACTGTATATTCTTATTTATAAAGCATTAATCATGCATGCTGTGTTTTGCAGCATTAGCATAAAGATATTAGATGGAAGGAAGCAAGGATCCCATACTGGGATCAAAGAGTGCAAGCAGTGGTAGGGGATCCCTCCCTCTATTTCTGTTGGGGTTTGAGAGGGAAAAAGGAAATCAAAGAATTTGTGGCTTTTTTAGCACTTGGCTAGAGGGGACAGAATGTGGTTTTGAAGTCTGAAGCACACATTTTTTTCACAATGGTGAAATTTGGTATTAAATTTAGAAAGTTTTTCAAGAGCATCTTTTAAAACAATTGTGTTAGTAAATGGTATTTGGATGAAATCAGTTGAAGCCGGGCAGAGCAAATTTGTAGCGCAGACAGTCGTGCCCAGACTTTGGAAGAGATCATGCAGGTGACATTTACTGGTAATACAGTAATGCTGGGAAAAAAAACAGTTCTAATATGCAAAGTGCAGTAACCCCTAGCAACTTTGTGAAAACCTAGTGATAAGTGGAGGGAGGTCTTGTCGGCTGCACCCCCCCCGCAAATTAATACAAAAAAGCAAATGGGATAGGTGCAAACCTTCTGCTATAATAGACATTGGGGGCTTTTAAACCAACATACCAGACCCAGCAATAGAAGCAACACATTTGTTACAATATAAATGTTTATTACACATTAATTTAAAAGACAATAAAACATATGATAAAACCAGTAATTACTTAGTAACCCGTAGCAATTTATCATATTTCTTTGTACTAGATTAATGTTAAAGTGGAGCTAAGTCTTCAGTTGGTGTTTGGATTAGTTTAAGTTGAATGGGAGGGGAATAACTAAAGCATCATTAAAACCACTTCCAAGCCCAGAGCATCAAGGACACCGCATCATCAGCCTGCCCTGGGAGATTGCTGCAGTGAGTGCTGATAGGTCATTATGTGATGCTGCTCTCTGTAGCATTCAAAACCTGTCCACCACAAGAAGAAGTGGAGAGCCAGAGTTTAGCTTTAATCTAATTATTTGGTAATGGGTTACTGTACTTAACGTACAGTAACTGTACTTAACGTGTAATTTTTTCACTTTGTGCGCCTTTATTAAAGTCCAACTTGGGACTGGAAAAAAAACCCCCTTGCAATTGCCCGCACCCACCTTATGCCCGGAGTTGGGCTTTAGATCTGATTGAATTGTACTAGTTTACCTTTGCATACCTTATTACTGAACTTGGTATAATTTGTTTGTTTTTTTGCATTTTTAAAGTGGACCTATCATTATAAATATATGTGATATATTCTTCTAGTGTTAAATTAGCACTTTATTATTTTTGGCTTCTTCAGTAAAGGCCAACCCCATTTGCCCCACTCACCTTCATAAAGGCTCAATGTAGAAGCTCAAATGATACACAAAACTGAATGATACAGAGGAGTAACTCACCCCCTCCCTTTCCACTTGTAGGGTTCTATATGGAGTTTCACAAAAGGGAATAGTTACTGCTGTGCTTTCTCTTTGGAAACCCCCAAATTCTATGCAGATCTTGTGTTGTCAAAAACAATGTATTACATGTTTGTAAAATACAGACTTAAAATCCAGTTAAAAAAGATGAAACCCTTAAGACAAAAACAGCTTTACAATATAAGTAGTTCATTACAGTTACAATACGAGTCAAGACAGGATGGTAAGGAGTTCCCTGCCCTTGAGAGCTTACAATCTAAAATGGAGGGGCAAGTGATACAAGAGGTGGTAGCTGTGTGGGGATGAATTGTTTGAGAATGTGATAGTTCAGCTGTTAGGTTGAGGTGAAATAGGCCTGAAGAGATAAGTCTTTAGGGAGCAAGCATGGGAGGAGTTAATGAGACAGCTAGAGAGCAGGAGGTCTTGGGGGGAATGTAGAAGATGGTTAGAGTGATATTTTAAGAAGGGGTTGGAGATCTGTCTGGGGGCTAACTTGTGGATGGCTTTGTAAGTGGTTAATCCTTAAAATGATATCCTTTGGGCAATTGGAAGCCAGTGGAGGGATTGGCAGAGGGGGGTTGCAGACACTGAGCAGTTGGTTAGATGGATGAGTCTAGCAGCAGCATTTATGATAGACTGAAAGGAGGGGTAGCCTGTGTAGAGGTAGGCCAAAGCGGAGGGAGTTGCAAAAGTCAAGACGAGAGATCACAAGTAAGTGGATGAGTAGCTTTGTGGTTTCATTGGTTAGGGAGGGAGGTGTATTTTTGGGACATTACAAGATGAAGGTGAAGGTGGCAGGATTTGGATAGTTATTGGAAGTGGGGAAGAAAGGTGAAGTCGGAGTCAAGGATAACACCTAGCACCTTGGCATGCGGGGAGGGAGGGATAGTTGTGTTATCAATCTCGATGGAAAAGTTAGGGGGAAGTCCATGGGGGGGAATATCATGAGCTTAGTTTTTGAAAGACTGAGTTTTAAGTGTTGTGATATTGAGACTGAGATGTCAGTTAGTAAATTAGTGACGCACAAAGATACCGTGTGGGGGGGTGTTGGGAAGTGGAGATATATTTGAGTGTCATAGAGATAGTATTGGAAGCCATGTGAGGTTTTAAACTGACCAAGAGAGGAAGTGTAGGTAGGGAAGAGAAGGGGTCCAAGGACAGAACCTTGGGAAAATCCTAGGGAAAGAGGAAGAGTATAGGAGCTAGATTTTTAGGAGACACTAAAGGAGTGCTTAGATAGGTAGGAGGAGAACCATGAGAGAGAAGGCCAAGCGTGGAGGTGTTGGAGGCCAAGCGAGTGCAGTTTTGTGAGGAGCAGCAGGTGGTCAACTGTGTCAAAAGCAACAGAAAGGTCTAATAGCAAAAGTAAGGGCCATTGTGGCCATTGTTTTTAGCAGTTGGTAAGTCATTAGTGAGTTTTAGGAGTGCAGTTTCACTGGAGTGTTGGTCACGAAGGCTGGACTGTAAGGGGTCAAAGTGGTTATCGGTGAAGGGGTGGCTCACATGGTTGTAGGTTAGGTGTTCTAGGAGTTTGGAGGTGAATGGGAGTAAGGAGATTGTTCTAGGGTAGAGGGGAGGGAAAGATGCCAGTAGACCGGGGAAGATTAAAGATGTAAGTAAGAGAGTGTAAGATAGAGCAAGAGGGTGACCGGAGGTAGTGGTGAGGCAACAGGATCCAGGGGACAAGTGGTAAGGCGGGTATCAGAGAAAATCTTTGTAACTTCAAGTGAAAGGATCAAAAGAGGAAAGTAACAAATGCAAGGGTGGGTCTAATACATTAATTAGGGAAGGTGACTGGACAATGGAGATCTCATCCCAAATGGCATCTATTGTGGTTTTCATATGAATAGCAATGTCCTGGGCAGTGAACAAGTTAGTGGGTGGAGGCGATGGGGGAAATAGTAGAGAGTTAAAAGTAGAAAATAGTTGACAAGGACTGGATGAGTGTTTTAAAGGAGTGCAGCTTTATGTACTGGACGTGACCTAAGTCTGTGTATAGTGAGAGGAGCCAAGGTGTCTAGTGATGATTATTCTGCCTTTTCTAAATGGACCCCTAAAAGCAGTGATAGAAGTGGTTCATCACTCCTCTGGATAATTTAGCTTTGTGTATGATTTGAGCTTCACTTGTCAAATCTGAAACACAGCCTTTTATCAGCCATGCAGTTAATGTAACTGCACCTTTTCTGCATTTAAAATTACATTGCCTTGGTCTTCATCCCCAGCCCCCCTACCAGTCTTATACTTACCTGTCCTTGATCCAGCTGTCGCTGCACATGTATCCTGCACTCTGTTTAGTCCTCTGTACTTTGTGTGGAAAATGATTTTTTCCCCTATCTGAATTAAAGTGTACTTACAACCAAACATGTTAAAGTATTGAATAGAATAGGGAAGGATTAGATCCCCTGCCCAATTTTATTTCTGCCTTTATCCATGCTGGGGACATGTAACTTCTCTCTCTCGCTCTTGTTTTTGTGACCATTTTAACTGAGACAGAAAGATGGAAAACCAAACATTTTAGAGCTGTCACCAGAACAGGAGGTCAGAGAGACGCCCGTTCCTGTGACGAGAAGTGAATTCCCCTAATTTTTTAAGATTTCCTCTTGTTTTCTGTTTCAGCAAAAAAATAAAATGACTGGTTCTACCCTTCCTTATTCAAAGTTTTTTAAAAAATTGAGCGTAACGTACCCTTTATTGCTGCATCGCTTCATTTTTTAAGTTTGACAAACAGGACCTACATTGCACGAAAGGGTTTGTTCTCAGCAGAAGGCTGCCTACAAGCTTTACATAGCTATAAATACACTCTCAAGGTCTTTGTAATTTGCTTTTCAGTAGGTTTCATAATAAAGTAACAAGGCAGATGGATCCTAATCAAGAACATTCTTTTCAGAGAAAACATTTTTTTTTCTAGATTTTTTTTTTTTCATTGTGATTTAATGAGGCTGCTTTGAAACACACAATTTCGTTTTAATCATTTAGTTTGTGTGCTGGGTTCTAAAATCTTATCGGGTTTTGTGTAATGCACACTTTCTGTACTGATCTAATGACAACACAACATTGTGAATTGCCACTTTACTTGTAAGACGTCTTAAACTCACATTTGTATTGTTTTGGAAGGAACTGAAACTACATGTGGCCTATATTAATGTTCATAATTTATAGTATAATAACTTAACACACAGCCATTAATGTCTAAACCGCTGGCAACACAAGTGAGTAGAACCCTAAGTGAAATTGTCCAAATTGGGCCCAATTAGCCTTTTTCCCTCCCCGGTGTCATGTGACTCGTTAAGTGTTACAAGGTCTCAGGTGTGAATGGGGAGCAGGTGTGTTAAATTTGGTGTTATCGCTCTCACTCTCTCATACTGGTCACTGGAAGTTCAACATGGCACCTCATGGCAAAGAACTCTCTGAGGATCTGAAAAAAAAGAATTGTTGCTCTACTCCTCTCTCTGCTGGCTCTGTCTTCGGGACTTCGTACTCCCCCTGGCCGCCGAGTCTGTCTCCTGTCCCTGCCGCCCATGTACACAGTGAGAGGGGGGAGCTGTGCTCTTCCCATCTCAGCTGTGACAGGAGTTCTAGCACAGTGCTGTGCTAGAACTCCTGTTTTGGAGGTGACAGGTTCAATAAAAAGAACCTGTCACCTCCAATTGCTATCACACAGGGGATTGTTTTCTACTGTGTAATAGCAATAAAGTCAAGTGAAAAAAATTTGATAAAAAATAATAATTAAATGAAAAAAATTAAAAAACTAATTAAAAAGTAAAAAAGAAAAATATTAAAAAATAAACAATAATAAGATGGAAAATTATAAAAAAAAGTAAACGACAAGCTAAAAATAAATAGAAATAAAAAAAAGTGATTGGGGGGCGGGTTTGGTTGGCGGGGAAGGGGGCGCATTGCGGAAACTGGCCTTGGGGCGGCAGGGAGAGCAAATCCGGCCCTGGCTGTTACATAATGCAATAGACCTTCACTCAAGTATATTACAGGTACAATGGGGACATGATTCTCAACTAAATTCTTTTGCAAAAATATTGTAATATAAAGTAATATAATTTGCAATCTTTTAAATGCCAACTTTACCTATTCGAGTAATTTCAACCTGTGTTGATGGCATGTTTAGTTCTGTTTTTTATAATTTTCCCCCACTTGTTAACAATCCTTTATTTTGTTGTTGTGATATTTTATGTATGTAGTGGTTAAAGATCAAGCAAACATTGCAAGAAAATGTATATACAGACTGAATATTGTCATAATCAAATCTATGCTCTCTGGGTCATGCATTTTCTGAATATGAGCTTTTCTTTACCGTAGCATATCCTTTATATATGCAAAACTGGTGCCACACTAAAAGCCCATGGATGACATTTGTCAATAACAGAATCCCTTAACCCGGTTTCTGGGAAGGAAAACTGTTTTAGCCACTTTATTGTCCTTAATATATTACGTGAATGACACAGGATACATTTAAACAGAAAACAATATTGGGGAAGGCTAATTTATTTGATTGCAATAAATCCAAAATTAGGGTTAGATTTTCAAATAGTTGCAAACTGACTGACCTTACAAAAATACACTGGAAAAGAATGCACCTTTTGAAAACAGGCAGCATGCCCATGGTGTGTTTTTATTATGGGTTTTTTCATATAAAGGGGGAAAAAAGCTCTTTAGAGGGCTTAAAATTACACTAAATTCAGGAGTTAAATCTTACAAATGCATTCAAGTACCTTGACTATTATAAAAAATGTATCTTATTTGTGTTTCACTCAGTTGTAGATCCTCAAATAATCTCTGAATTTGTGCAGACCCTATCCTTCCTTCTGGAGGGTGCCTACTTTTGTTCCCCATGGTCAAGGTGTGTTGTAAAATAGCCATCACTCTAGACTCGCTCCCATGATAGACTACAATCTCAATACAAATTAGTAAACTGAACGTGAGATTATAGTACATCATAGGAGCTTGTGGAATATAACATGGGTGCAAAAAATGAAAAAAAGGGCCTCAGTCATGAAGGGGTTAATAGTTAGAATACTTGAATGCAATTTTAAGGTTTAACTCCTGTGTTTTTATGCACTTTAATGCAGAAAAAGTGCTCACACAAGGTGAAATACAGTATGGTTTCATTATGTACCCAGTCATTTTTGGAGGTACAACTTGTGAGGAATTAAGACCTAGGAAAATTGTTAAACTGCAGCATAAACATTTAGAAAAAAAAGGTTTAGGGGTAAAATTATGTTGCACAATTTCCATCTCTGCCACCCCTCATTCACAAGTATTTGCAGTGCTAAAGAGCTAAAGTACAAATTGTCAATTCCAATTCCCACTTGCCAACATCAAGCCATTGAAATCAGTTACGCGTCCCTTCAGATTTGTAAAGAAATCCTGTAGTGGTTGTCTGTATAACAGGAATTATGATCAGCACTACTGTTTTGAGTAAACCTGTGCTTTTGCCAATAAAGGCCAATGCTACGGGTTCACTTAACTGCTTCTCCAGCTTCACATGCTAACTCTCTATTTGCTCCCTTGCGGATCTGTTCAGTCATTGGGAGCTACTGTAGGAGACATTCCCAGTACTTCTAGTCAAGGGAGCATGTGAATCACACATGGGAATTGTCTGTGTGACGCATGGAGGTAAAGGTAATGTGTTAATTAATCTTATCTCTGTCCTGTCCTTTTCTAGATATAGGGCTCTGAAAACTGTGTTGGGAGCACAGCCAGCGGTGTATTTACAAATGCTGCTGCCCTAGGCAAAACAGCAGCGCCGCCCCCTCCCCTACTGACGGCCGATCGTCACCATCACCACCCCCCCCGGGATTGACGCCGCCTCACCATCGGCACAAGCCTCCGATCACCACTCGCCCGGCATTCAAAGCGCCGCTGCCAGCTGGATACCGCCGCAATCCAGCCGTCCTCGTCCTCTCAAAGCGCCGCTGCCTGCTGGACACCGCCGCAACCCGCCGTCCTCGTCCCCGCCGGCCGTCCACGTCCCCGGCCCCGCCGCTACTATAGCCTCCGGTTCTCTTCCCTTGATGAATACATTTATCAAGGGGAGAGAACCACAGCAAGTGCCGCTCTCAGGGAATCTGCCGCTCAAGGCAAACGCCTTGTTTGCCTCGCGGCAGATACGCCCCTGAGCACAGCGGTACTGTTGGCTTAGCAATTCTGGTTTATTTTACTCTTCACCTCTTGCCCCTGATATTTTCTAAATGGAATTTTGAGGAGAAAATGGAGGTCCCATAGACTTGCAGCAACTAATTCCATTGACTAGAGGCATTGAGCCGACAGAGAACAGGCGTTTCTACCCACTGCCAGTGTGACATAAAGGGGAATAAGGGAGAGACAGATGTGGGGATGTTTTACATTTTGTTTTTTATTTTGTGAGCTCTAACAGTAAGTCTACACTTTGAGGTCTTAAAAAGTATCTGGATTTTATTAACACATCTGCTTTTGTCAATGGAATAAAAGGTTTAAGGTCTGAGTACAGTGAGTTCAAATTAAATGCACTCTCTGAATGTAGCTAGATTGGTTTACATGAGTCATAGAACACACTCGGTGGTAACTGAATCTGTACACTTTGTCTTTGATCTGGCTTTTGTTTTACTGTCAAATACATTTTAGCTTCCTGCAAACAAGACTACATCAATACATGACAGCAAAGTCCTCAATGCCACATGCTTTTACTTAGTATGCAGACACAAGACACAGTTCCTGTTGAATTGTCTGAAAACAGATGTGTGACCGAAAGCTAAATTTTATGGAAAAAAATAGTTAGGGTTTTTTGTGGGTGATTTGTTTTCATAAAATTAAACAAAGATGGGGGCATGACTAACCCTCTGCATGGCCGGCTGCTTCTGAGTGAGCTCTCCTAAGACACATTCAGGCCTACAAAACAGATTTTGGTGACCAGCGCACCTTTCCTGACCTTCCATAAGTAAAAGCTGGCAGCTTGCCCCCACCAAATGACTAAAAGAGTTTGCAAGCTCAAGATGGAGGCTGGTGCCCTCCTCTTACTAACAGCCGGTGAAACACCAAGGGTCCAAATGAGCCTGTGATGGGTGATGCAAAATGGCTTCTAAACTCACTCTGTAACAGGTAAATGATCAGATAGTGACCGATTACACAATACCTGCCTGACAAGGAAGATAGATGAGATTAAGACTGATATAGGCCTTATTCTCCAGGACCTGCAAAACATTAGACATAGGGGTTGATTTACTAACCTTATAAACACACCACGAACATGTATACACCTCTGTAGTGTGTTCCCTCCCAGCATGATCTATGGGTGGAATCTAAACACCTTTGTAGTGTGTACACACCCAGCAGGTGTGTTGTGCAAAGCCAAGCATGAATTTGCAAGGTGATGTTGTGTAAATTAGCTCTATGTTGTGTTGCTTGCGTTGAATGCAGGAATGTAAATGCATGAGCTAACCATTTTTGTCTAAACTGTGAAGCAGCATTATATATGCATCATGTGCATGATTTTTCCATATATGGCATTAGTGGAAATATGCTTTTAGAGACTTTTTGGTTGATAAATACGTTTTGCTGTGTAAAAATCACACACACCTAGTGCGTGCGTGTGTTTAGGTTAGTAAATCACCCCCATAGAGTCACTGAGACAGAGAACAGGATCTCTTCCTTTTCAAGATTCCCTTTTTACTTATCCCTACCCATTTATCAACAACAAAAAAGAAAGTGCAATTTTGGCATCGGAAGGCAGGTGACCTGGAAACTCGTCTGAGGCAGAACAAGATCCGTCTTAGCGGGCTCCCAAAAAAGGCAGAGGGACAATCTCATGACACCTTTATTGAAAAATGGTTGTAAACCTACTTCCGCGATGCACAATTTTCTTTGGCCATTGTGGTCAAAAGAGCTCCTCGGGTGCTTGCTGAAACCCCACATTAAGGTGGTCCACTTGACCTCTTCTTGCTAGGCTGCTAAATTGCAAAGACCTTTATCTCATTTTAAGGAAGGCCCGACAGAAAGGCACTATTGTATTTGAGAATACCATCTTTCCGGACTTTTCCATGACATTACAAAAGCTCAGAGCTACATTTATTTATGACAAATGGAAGCTCACGAAAAAAAAGGCTTTAAGTACTTTATGGCTTATCTAACAAGATTGTGTGTCCTTGATAAGTGCCTTTCTTCACTACCCTTAAACATGCATTGGACTGGCTCCACTCCAAAACAACATTCAACCTGAGACTGTTACACCTGGGACCCCCTGATAACTTTGGTCATAATCTGCAAATTATTGGGCAAACACTGGAATTCTTCCTATATCCTGATTTTTTTCTTTCTTTCTTTGTGCTCCCTGTTATTTCTATCGGACACTCCAGGAAAATGCAGTGTCTTCCTGAGAACTCTTTCTACTCACTATAGCAAATACTATGCATCAGACACTAGAAAGATCTAGATCTGGGCTTTACAGATGCTATGTATTGAGATTGTTGCTATTGAAGGGTATGGATGGGGTAATCTATGGAACCACTGAGTAAATGTTTTATACATTTTCCTCTACCTATGGTAGTATGTGCTGGAGGCGATTTTTATACCATAAGGATTACTTAATACATTTTAACAGACCCTCCTAAGATGAATCCCTGTGGCCCTACCGCAAACGTGCAGAGTGGGGAGGCATAGTATAGTGTGGCCCCCCTTTTGCTGGATGGGATCCTCGCCTATCTCGACACCCTTTTGGGTGAGTAAAAGCAAACACAACTCATAAAAAAAATAATCTTTGATTTTCCAACATTGAAATCCTTTCACAAGCCATGAATATCAGTTGTAACATTCTAGGTACAGAAATAATATATCATTACTGGGAGACATTGGTTAAAAAAATGTTCCAGCTTGATGGAAACTCCCCACAGATGGGCATTTTTACTTCAAATTAATATTTAAGGGGTTATTCACTAAAGAGCAGAAGGATTTAGCCGAACGTTCGGCTCATCCTTCTGCTCGCTTCGGTTGTGGAAACCCTTCAGTTCAGCCAAACCAAAGAACACTATTCTCAATAGTGCGTACAGCAGCCAAAGTAAACAGCCGAGCCAAACGCACTTGCAAAGCTGAATTCACAGCTGGAGCGGAGAGAACGGTCTGCTGAAGCGAACCAAATAACTGAGAATTGTTAAAAAAATAGCGTGTAGTTTCCCTCTCCAATTCATACCAGACCCTTTAGGTCTGGTAGGAATTTTAGGAGGGACCCATGTGTAAAAACAAATGTGGGCTTCCCCTACAAATTCATACTAGATCCTTTAGGTCTGGTAGGAATATTAAGGGGGACCCCAATGCCCATAAGTCGAAAAATAAAAAACGTGTGGTCCCCTCTAAAATTCCAGACCCTTAATTCGAGCAAGGAAAGGGGGGGCGAGCACCTACCCCCCGCACCATACCAGGCCACATACCCTCAACATTGGCATGAGGACAACTCTGGCCCGGTGATTGTGGGGCTCTGCGGGCAGGGGGGCTCATCTGCGTCTGGGTACCACCAGATGCCACCCCCCCTTGTGAATAAATAAGGTGTAGTTGTTACCCCTACTCATTCACAAAATAGTACCCAAAAATGTAAATAAAAACACATCATCTTGAAAAAGTCCTTTAATTGAACATGAAAAACCAAAAGTCTTTTTTGACAAGTCCTTTTATTTAAAAAAAACAAAATAAAGGGTCCAACGGTGCAATCCAAAGGTCAATCAAGCGATGTAGATCCTTGTCAATCATGCTGAACGACGCCCGCTGAAATCAAAAAGTTCTGCTGCCGACCAACTGCCAAACACCCGCCACAAAATGACAGTTCCTGGCTGAATGTAAACAAATGGGTGGAGCGAGTCATGATGTCAAGACTTACTCCCCCCATTTGTTTTCATTCCATGACAGCTCACTGTTCTCATGGCATGTAAACAAATGGGCATAGAAAGTACTGTGACGGCACAGGACTCGACACGCCCATTTGTTAACATGCCAATTGAGGACACAGAGCTGTAATGGAATAAAAACGAATGGGTGGAGAGTCATGACATCACAACTTGCTCCGCCCATTCGTTTACATTTGGCGCTGCTCAAATTAAGGGCCTGGAATGGAATTTTAGAGGGAACCCTACGTTTGTGGTGGTGGGGGGGTTTGGGGCCCCTCCTAAAATTCCTAACAGACCTAAAGGGTCTGGTGTGAATTGGGGAGGGGAACTACACGTTGTTTGGCAATTCACTCTCTGCTGTTCGGCCCCTTGGAGAATAGGAGTGAACAGCAGGGAATGACCTGCCGAATGTTCGCCTCAGCCAATCCAGATGTTGCATTGGCTGACGTATACAGGTTCTTCTCTTTGGTTCAGCCAAACGTACTGAGGCTATTCGGCTTAGCCAAAGAGAGGTGAAGCGGGCCGATTGCAGCCGATGTACGTCTCAAAATAGCCATACAGAGCTAGAGCTGCAGTGAAATGCATCCATTGTATTCTTTCAGAATGATTGCAGTATATATGTTAATATTCTACTGCAATATTGAACTGCAACCGTTTTGATAATGCAAGGATACCGACTCTTTATTGAATCACACAAGATATCAACCTGTGAGCAGGCTATAGACCTTTAAGTATTTACATATTTTAAACATGTATTCTTAACAAACCACAGCGCCTACAGCTTCACAACTGACTTCTGTAGCTTTAAGCACTGTGGGACAATGCATTCTCAATGTTCACAGTAGGAGCACTGAAGTTGTTCAAGTTCTCCTCTAAGCAGCTCCTGTCCCCTCACCTCTCTTCCAGTAATTAATTGTAGCTTGTAAAGAACATGCAAAAATGCATAAATGTCCATAGCCCAAGCACAGGTTAAGTTTCAGAGTTGCCTTACAGTATAGAGAGTAGAAGTGAGGCTTCTCCTGAACTCTAATGAATTTTCTTTAAAAGAACTGTGGTGTGCAACCAATGACATATAGCACTGTTAGTCCTTTAGCAAACTGCTAGGTTTCCCTAAATTACAGCTCAAGTTGAGGCTTAGGAGCTCGAATTGGTGACTATCACTTCTGGAGTGTGTAAGTTTGAAAAACAACTTCTGTCTAGAAGTATTCTACTGCCCTGTGTTTGCCTATTGTAAACGCAACCCTGCCACTAGTACTATGACCCAAATGCTATTGATTACAGACATTTTGCTACAAGCACAGAAGCAATAGCACACAGAAATAGGTCCTGCATCCTTGCACTAGTTCCCCAAAGTCTAAAGTTATTACCTGGTAGCTGATGGGCCATGAAGTAGGGTGCCCTAGAGCACAATGTAAGAGACAAGAGCCTCTTCTTGCTTTATGGTAGAACAGCCCTGCTGGTATCACTGACAATTCTATTTTTGGTTGACATAAATAATACAACTGGGAATGGGGCTGAATTTACTATAGTGGCACTTATGGAACAGTGTCTAGGTTACCAGATTAAGAGAGGGCAGCACCAAGCCTCAAAATTTACAAATTGCGATACATTATTATTTTTTTGTTTCCTTCTTTTGACAATATTGGGTAATAGTAATGGTGAATTCAGCAAGAGAAGTGTAGAGGGTGTCGGAAGGTTTTTTTTAATAGTTCATAATACCCAATGAAACCCCATCTCTCTTTTTTCATGTTTCATGCTTTGTAGAGATGAAAAAATAACTCTGCCCTTGTAGCAGACCCCATTCTGCCTCTGATGGCCCATTCCATAATCAATTATTACTATAATAATAAACAAGATACCAAGTTTGTACAAAACTATGTAATTGTTCAGGTCTAACGCAGCGTGGTGACTAAATAAAGTCCTGCATAGGGCAGATTTGGATCATCCACAAAGCAAGCTAAGCAGGAACCTAGGACTTGGTGGATGTCCGGGAGGTGTGGCTACAACCTTAATGCTTGCACAGAAAACCAGGGGGATACACAGATGGTCAAAGATATGTGCCTTCCTGTCACTTCACAAGAATGAATGCACTTGTAGGCAGTTTGTGTATAATTGGGCCATGTGGTAGAGACAGTGGCAATGGGATGGCTTTTCTGTGCCTATTGCACTCCTTATCAATGTCAGTCGAAGGGATGGGGTGGGGGGGGGTGGGGGGGGTTAATGCTGCTACCTTGCATACATTTATTTAAAAAAGGAAATTTAAAATAAAAACTGGATATGTCAGCCTATAAATAATGCTCTGTGGTTGGGAGAGTATTGAACATATTTTAGACAATCTGACCTTGCATTTTTAAGGTGGCCATACACTGTGCGATTTTCTTTCGGAAATCATACACAAATGGTCTTTCGAACAACATTCGAACAGTTGGTGGTACATCACCGATTTCTCGTTTTTGATATTGTGATTCAAATTTTGCGATCAGTCATGTTGAAACATTGTTCTCTGACCCAACAAAAATCGATGAATAAGTGGGGTTTTCATTTGTCAAAAATCGTAATAAGAACACTGCACAAGCGCAAAAGGAAATTATTTCTGTAGTGCATCGAAATTCCATTGGTTAGTATGGCTAACAAACGATTTCCAAAATCGACATTTGACTATGCTTGATGGGGTATTCGAGCTATAATTGAACGAGGGTTCGTGGCAGAATCAATTTTTTTTAACTAAATATCTACTAGTGTATGGCCACCTTTAATGCAGTTTCAGAAATCTAACAAATCCTTATGTTTTCTATTGGGAAAAAGATCTCCGGTGCTTCCACTACAACTACTAATAGCCATACAAATGTGGATTTAAAAAAAAATAGGACTGGTCTAGATCAGGAACCTGAGGAACAAACCTTTCTTCTTATGAACCAGTAGGAGCTTTCCTTCATGTGTTGTGTTCCTGAAGATGTATTTTATGTGGTAGCTCAGATACAGCATGACTGCAAATCATCTTAATTATCAAGGAACCTGGAATGAAGAATTATTCAGGCTGTTCAGGCTTTGCTAACCCTTATTGCTGATGACACCCTAGATAGTCATTCTGATCCATTGGCTTCAGTACTTTCAGTAGGTATTTTTTAATAAGTATTTTTTAATAAGTATGTAGATTATTAGTCTTGACTTAACTTTGACTTTCCTGATTCTTATGTTAATTTTGTGTCAGTGATTCATAGTATGGAGGACAGAGGCAACTGGCAACTAGAAAGAGGAGGTCAACAATAGCATCCTCTATATTTCTCTCACTGCAGAGTTTTCTTTAAAACCCATTTGAGGTCATAGAAATAGATTATAGCAATAGACATTGTACTAACCTCAATTTCCATAGTATTCCACTTTCCTGTTATTGCAAAAATGTATTGTTTCTATGTGATTACACTGTAAAATGGGTATCTGAGTTTGAATGCTGCATAGAGCACTCCATAATCTTATAGAACTGATCAGATGACTTTTCTTCCTATATGCTTTGAGTCTGTGTGAGTACACTTCTCATTAGGAGTGTGGTTGTTACTTATCTATGCTAGCATAGGGTAGGAGAGCAGATAGGAGATAGGAGAGCAGATAGGAGAACAGAGAGCACTCCTTTCAGAAAGTAGGTATTTGAAGACATTTCCATGTGAAAATCATAACATATGGCGGTACTGGACTATAAAAACAAAAAAGATGATACTTCAATTGGAGTTCATGGGACCAGACATCATTCCAGGCATCTTATGTAGCGGATTGGCTAATTTGGCTATTAGCAGACCTCCCAGCTGCAGACATTGTGACAAATATGTTAGAATGTTTAGTTAGAGGTCTAAACCGCTCTGCCATAAAAACTATACAAAAGTTTTGTTTAGACTGTAGTTTATTATATCCTAGGAGATAAAAAAAGACGTAAAAATATGCAAAAATAAACCAGCAAATCATGCTCTGCATCATTGTCTCACAAGGCATGAATATTTGTGGAGCGAAAACAATACACCGAGATGCTTGGAGATGTTGCAGGCAGCCTCCCATCAGTATCCATTTGTATATCGTTTATAGACACTCGACATGATGCCTCGGAGATAAATCTTTGCAGCTGCATGGAAAGGATTAATTTTACCATTAACCAAGAGAAAAATAAAATAGGAGCAAGAAGTTTAGCAAGCACAGAAGGAAAAAAAAAAAGTAATTATGAGTCATTGTTTCCTTTGAAGCCCTGCAGATTTTATTCACTGCAAATAGGCAAGAACTTTGAATGTGTTATAATAGTGTTCAAAAACAATATTTCTAAATGTCAAGATAATGTGCTCCGGGAACAATTAGATTACAGAGCCCAGTGTGAGCATCGTATTACATCTGCTTTCTCTTGTAGTTTTATATTCCTCAGAGGCATACTCAGTAGGAAATCTCCAGTTATTTGAGAATCCTTCTTCCCAGAAGTGTGGGTTTTCCAATGTTTCCTCCTCTACACTGTACTTTTAAATTAGAAGCCGAAGTACATGGCCCTTGTGATATGCATTAATAGAGGTTGGAAGCACAGACATATTAACTTACTGGTGGAATGTAATTGTGGTGTGGACTAGAAACATATATTATAAGAGTCAGAGACAGGTACAGAAATTCAAGTTTGTGTTGTCATTAAGTGGAAAAGGATCAACCTGCATGTCTTCATTTTATTTTTGCCAATTCACACTAGAAGCAGCTACAGTACCTACACAGGCTCAAATTCATTATGTTGTATCATTTAAATAATTTGTGTGAAATAGCTGTTAAAGTAAATGTAAGCTCCAATTGAATCACGTTAGCCTATTTCTGGGGGGAAAAAAACCCCCTCTTGCAGTGGGGCGGCCTCTGCACTGCAAGGGTCAAATGTTCATTTAAGTCTAGGGTACCTAGTTAAAGTAGTTTTACTTATCTAATCTCAACTCTCCTGACAGTTGCTGCCCCTTGTCCCCCTATGCTCTGGTTGTGCACTATGGGATTTTTTCTTTTCTTTATATGATCAAATGCAGTGTGGAATGGTGATACCATTTTGTAAGTAGACCAGATTTAGCATGTCCGTGCATTTGGGTGCCGTCTTGTCCATTATATAAGAGAGTTAGGGAGCCCATACCTTCATGATAAGATCTCTATAAAAGGTAAGTGGCTTTCAAGGGCAGTGTTTGGAGTGACATTCACACAGTGGAGGATTGGAGCAATCTTTGAGTTGGATCATCATATGGTTTGGACTATTACAATTTTTTCCACATGCATGCTGTTATAATGAGCTTTGCCATTGAGCATTACCAGTTTATGTGGTTTTGAGCATAGCATCACAATGAGTTTTTTAAGTTGGCACTGTTTTATATCACGGTTGAATTTATGCTTTGTGTTTATTTATGCTATTTTGATATTTTTAATACATAGCACAGCACATATATTTGATACATAATTTAGTTAAAGGGTTTCTAAACCCTCAGCTTTTTGTGCATATATCTCCTGCTAGCAAGCAGTAGATATATGCAAAAAGTTTTTAAAAAAACAAAACCGCTTTAAACTTACCTGTGTCTTCCCTGCGTGCTCCCGTCCGGAAATGTGAAACTGCGAGGGCGGCCACAAAGCATCTTGGGGCGGGTGCATGCGCAGTTCACATTTTTGGTCGGGATGCGAGGAAAGACACAAGGTAAGTCTATGGACGCATGCACCCGCATGCAGACACCGTGGGAGAGGAAGTGCCAGCAAGCTCAGAGGAGTCAGTGCTTGAGAGAAGGCTGATAACTACGGGAAAGAAGTAGATGATCAGATTAAGAGACATAATTTAAGGTAAGTGCTTTAATTAACGTTGGGGTGAGATTAAACAAAAATTGCCTTTTAATGTCACTTTAAGGGAATCTGTTTCACTTTAGTGCTTGCAGCTCATTTAACTCATACTAGGTGTGAGATAATTTGGTTATACATTTTTGTTTGATCATTATTGAGAGTTTAATACTACTTTAGATTTTTAGGTCAAAAAACAACTTTAACATGCTTTTTTATACCAAGGAAAATTGGGAATAAACCTGTTGTCATTCTACTCTTAAAGTATAAATTAAATTTGTTAAATTCCCACATTCCTCCCTGCCCCTTGCAAGAGGCTTAAGATGGGCATTAGGATTATAAATATCAAAGGGTACATTCAAACTGCAGAACTTGTCCTGTCTGCAACTATGCAGTGTTGATAGCCTTGGTCTCTCAGTATGCCGCTAGTAGGTTCATAGTAAATATTAGTCAGTAGGCACCATCTGCCTACTGTAAATACTGTTAACCCCTAATGAATGCATACATGAAAGAGGATGAGGCTTAGATGCTATGCTTGGACCTGCAATAAATTTTTAAACTTAAACTACAGTAGCTCTTCTATTTAGGGATGCACCAATACCGGTTTACCGATACCAGTACTTCTATTAGCATGAAGCAGGCTTCCCAGCCAATCTGGGAGCCAGGCGGCATGTTATTACCCACCGCCCGGCTTCTTGATTGCCCTGGAAGCCGGCACCATGCAGTTTGGCCGGCTCAATGCTCAAAGCCGGCTTCCCAGTCAATCAGCATGGAGGCAGATTCCTGGCAAATCAGGAAGCCGGGAGGCAGGTCATTACCCACTGACCGGAAGTCCTGGTATCGGGGGTAAGTATCAGAGCATTAGGACAAGTACTCTCCCAAATACTCAGTATTAGCACCGATACTAGTATCGGTATTGGTGCATCCCTACTTTTACTGGATCAGACTTCACAGACCAGCCTTCGCTCCCCACGTGCATCAATGAGCCTTGGCCACCCATGAAACTGTTTCCGAGTTCTGGTAGGTCCTGACCACTGCAGACCGGGATCATTCCACAAATTGACCAAATTGTCTAGCCATTACAATTTTGACTTTGACAAAGTCGCTCAAATCTTTATGCTTGCCCATTTTTTTTTCTTCTTCCAACACCACAACTTCAGGGACAAAATTATGATTTGCTGCCTAATATATAGAAATAATCCATTTTGTTCACCTCACCTCTCAGTGGTCATAATGTTATGGATGTTCGGTGTATGGAGGAGCATTGTATTCTCTGTATTTTCACAATGCAGAACCTCCTTTTGTGTGGGGTTTTTATATTTTTCCTTGTGTGGAGATGATATCCATTGCTTAACAACTTGTTTTTATCATTTTATCCATGTTGTTTTTCAATGCCCAGTTGATACAAATGGCCAACTTGGAAAAATGTTGTTATCCTGTACCATGCATGTAATGAACAGTTTTCTGTATTGTGGCTCTGGTTCATGTCTGTGTTGAGCTCCAGGGCCTGTAATAGCATAACACAAGCCATGGCTTGAGATCTACATTAAGGAGTGAGATAGGGCGATAACTTGCACAGCTAGTAGGATCTTTGCCCTCCTTGGGGATTATTGTAATTTGGGCCCTTAGAGTGTCTCTAGGGAGGGTAGGACTTTCCCGGATCGAGTTAAAGGCGTGAAGGAAGTGAGGCCCCAGCACACCACAGAAGCGCTTAAAATAGTTTAGCATGAACCCATCTGGTCCGGGAGCCTTACCCGGTTTCATGGATTTGAGTGCTGCTTCAAGTTCCTCACTGGTAATGGGCATTTCCAGTAGGGAACTTTCGGATTCCGACAAGCATTTCATACCGGAATCCTGCAAATATTCCCGGATCCTCCGTGTCTGAGATTCAGGATTCACTCCACTCCCTTCCGAGTGCAAGTTGTACAATTTCGTATAGAAGGATTGGAACCGGGCAGCCATAGCGGCCGATTCCGAGATGAGTACCCCTGTTTCTGTACGGATGGAGGGTATATACGTGCGAGCACGAACATCCCGCAGGGCATTAGCTAGCATTCTGCCCGGTTTATTACTGAATTCATAGAATGACCTGCGCGACCTCGCCATTTGGGCCTTCACCCTATCCATTAGGAGAGCACTGAGCTCGGCTCTAGTTTTAGCTAATTCCAACTCAGTCCCCTCATTTAGAGACAATTTGTGGCGTAATTCTAAATCCCTGAGCCGGGCATACAACTCCTCTACTAGCTTAGCATGCTGGAGTTTGCGGTGGGAGCCCATTCGGATGAGAACCCCCCGGATGACACACTTATGTGCCTCCCATAAAGAGAGGGGATTTTGCGTGAAGGACGCATTCTCAGAAAAGAAGCATTGGAGCGCCGCCCGCAACTCTGCCTCCAGGCCCGGATCCTGAATGATGGATTCATTGAGTCTCCAAGTAACCGGAGGTTTGGAGTCAGGACCCACCCTCAGGTCTATGTGTATGGGCGAGTGATCCGAGTGCACCGTAGTGCCAATCGAGACAGCAGTTACCCGAGCAAGGAGGACATGAGGAATCAGGAAGTAGTCGATCCGTGAGTAAGATTTATGGGGGTTCGAATAGTATGTATAGTCCTTCTCCACTGGGTGGTGAATGCGCCAAGGATCTACTAGTTGTAGGTTTGTAGTGATCAGCTGAATCTGTACCCCTTCACCTTACAGAGCTCAGCTCAAGCACGTCTGTCCTCAGCCATTGCTAGGCCACGCCCAACGGAGTTTTTAAAGAAATTTCCTCTTTTGGAATACTGTGCTGCTGCATAATTTCCTCCCAGCCATAGACAAGTGTTCCTCAAGGGTATGGATAGAGGGTGATCATATACAGGTGAAACTCGAATAATTAGAATATCGTGCAAAAGTAATTGCTGCAAAAGTGGCCCAAACCAAGTACTGAGTACATATGCATGCTTATACTTTTCAGAGGTCCGATATTGTTCTATGTACAATCCTTGTTTTATTGATTGCATGTAATATTCTACTTTTTTAAGATTGTGGATTTGGGGTTTTCATGAGCTGTAAGCCATAATCATCACAATTATGACAAATCACGGCTTGAACGCTCTTGCTTTGCATGTAATGAGTCTATCTCATATATTATTTTCACCTTTTAAGTTGCATTAGTGAAATAAATGAACTTTGCACGATATTCTAATTATTCAAGTTTCACCTGTATGTTTAAGTGAAAATGACCTTTAACATACCATAAATATTTCCAATTAAAAAAATTGTAATGAGAGACAAAGTTTATGAAAAAACCCATGACCTGATGTGGCAACATAATCTGTGAATCATGGCTTGATAAGTGTAAATTATTAAAAGAGGCTATACTTTTGCAGATCTCTGCAGTTTGTCTTTATTCTACCCAAAGTTCACTTTGTGAAATAACGGAGAGGAACTATATTATTGAGAGGACTTTTGTCTCTTCTGGCTATAAAGGTATATATTTAGGCCCTCCCCAAGGTCCCTGGATATGCTTGCTAGTGGAAGAATCAGTCAGCCGGCATGACCTTTCCTTGCCAATTGCTATTGTCCCCCCTCCCTTGAGACATACCCAACACCTGAGTGCTCCCACCTCCCTGCTTCATAGGCAAAAACATGCACGTCTGCTTGATGCAAACTTACAGGACTGTGTAGCAATCAATTAGCAGGCTGTCATCGAGTGTCGGTAGACATTTGTAGGCAGTAGGCAGTATGTATTTTCACTTTTGCAGTCAAATTTGAAAAAAAACACTAAATGTTTGCTATGTGTTCCCATTCACACAGCACATCTAAAATGATTTAAAAAAAATACTTCTTACCTTTTTAGATGTTTTTTGGAGCAGGCCTTTGGGCAGACTGCAAAGTGAGCCTGTCCCTGAATATAGTGGGGACAAGGTTTGAAAACTGTAAAGACAGTTTTCAAACCTTTAAAGACAAACTCAAAATATCTGCACTCCTTAATACCCTAAATAGCTCCAAAAGCAGCTGTGCAAGTAGCATAAAAAGAATATACCATAAATCATTAATAACAAAGTGCACTGCGCTCAAATATATATATACCAGAAATCTAGATAGCCATAAGTGTGTGTGTATATAT
>NW_017307109.1:392947-405528 GCF_000935625.1 Nanorana parkeri | reverse complement strand
TATATATATATATACATATATATATATAATCCATTATCAGCGATAGTAAACTTAAATAAAACAATTTGATTGATTTTTGGTATATATTTGAGCACAATGCACTTTGTTATTAGTGTTCAAACCTAGTTTGCAATTGATAACATCTGCCAGGGCATTACAGACAGGGTTAGTTAAACATTAATTCCCCCCATTCCCCTCCTTGAAAAACAGAGAATTGAAAAATTCACTTTTTAAGTAAAATAGTAAGCAATCATTTTTTATTTTTTTTAAGTTATGCCATGTGAATGGATAGGAACATGTAACAAATATAAGATACAATTTGTCTGCAAAAGTGGAAATACACTTTAAAGGATGAATGCTTAAGTTTCGATACTCTGGAGTATGAAGGTGTGTAAATGGTGGACAACAGTTCATTGCCAACAGCTCATTAATTACAGAAGCAATGATACAGCAATGCCTTGCTAATGTAAAGCCAAGTATGGTGGTCATCTATCAAGCCTTACACAGTTGAGCAAGCAGAGGCCGATCTGTATGGAACATTTCCTAATCTGTAGTGTAAACCTGCAGTCAGGCTTCAGCTACTGAAGAAAAGTTTTATTTATGTATTTTTTTACAATGCGGTGGGAACCTTGAATGTCAGCGAACACAAAAATTAGGTACATTAATTTTGGGTGTGGGCATGTTTTTTTTCATGCATTTTAATTTTCAGCAGGGATCACAGCACTTGTATTTATTTCTTTGGCTTCCTTAAAAGGTGACCTATTGTATTTGTCAGCAGTTTTATTATAGATCATTCTATGAACTTGAAATTCATACTGTTTAGAGTCAGGCCATTTTTTTTCATAATTGTGGGCAGCACAGTGGTTTATTGGTTAGCACTTCTGGGTTGTAGCACTGGGGTCCTCTTTTCTAATTCCTACTACTGTTTCCTGCATGATAAAGCCTTTTGATAACCCTAGAGGACCCTATACTCATAATAATGGTCATCAGCATGTATGCTCAAATTTATAGAAGATGGGTGTACCACCAGAGATGCCTTGGGACTATAAGTGAAGACACGCCTAGTGGTGTTTGCCTTTCTGCAGGTCACTCCACTTGCAGACAGTCTTGCTACACTTACATCTGTAAACCTTTTGTTGCCCTGGGTGCAAAGAATAAACTTGTGTCCTCAACTATCAAGCGAATGCAGACTTCCCAGATGGTTAGACCTCAAACTGCATTATAGAGGTCAGTATGCACTTCATGCACTTTGGTAAGTCAAAGGGATCCACTGCATCTCCATGATTTAGAAAGGAAGTCCATGGGTTAAATGATGACACTCCTAGTATGTGGGTATTTCCAAGAAATAATGGCCTATAGTGCAGAAATCAATTTCAGAAATGTTATTCTTATAAAATGTTATTTTATAAAGCATTCAAAACTGGATATCCAGTTAAAAATATTTCCAATGGCATAGGTACAAACATCACCATGGTGCACACAGAAAGTGGTACGTGATGTTTGAGAGGACTGGTGTAACAGAATGGCATCAGATGCATAAGCTCTAGCTTAGATGTTTCCCCAATAGGGCTTCATCAAGAGCTAGTGTCATCAAATCAGTCATTCTGTTTACCACTTTTTACCCTCCCTCACATTAACCCCCCATCTGTGGTAAAAGACTACAGGTATGCAGTTTGTAGCAAAACAGTAGTGACCAATACATAACTAGCAGGCAATACATTGAGGTAAAACATCAGCAATAGCAAGCACTCAGTTACATTGTATGCAGGAGTGATAACAGAAAATGCATAAGGCAAATTGGTACCGCAAACAAAAACATTCGCGATGGGCAAATAAGCTGTGGCAAACATATTAATAGAGGTTAATGCATCAGTTAAATGGTATGCAGGATAGGTAACAGTAAATGCATGAAGTGCATCGGAAAATTGCGTACCGGACCCAAACACCTCCAGTTAGCAGCATGCAAGTCCTACACACCACCCGATCTCTTTGTGCAAATAGGGGACAATATATTAATAGTGGCTAATGTATCAGTTTAATGGTATGCAGGATAGTAAATGCAATGCATTACATTATTGTTCTTGCTTGTACCCACATACTGTAAGTATCATCATTTCACCCTGGGCTTTCTTTCTGAATCATGACAATGCAGTGGATCTCTTCACAGTAGCAATCTACCAAAGTGCATTTCGACCTCCTATAATGCAGTTGGAGGTCTAACCATCTGGTAAGTCTGCATTCCAATCAGGGTGGAGGACACAAGTTTATCCTGTGTACTCGGGTGGATAAAATGTTTACAGGCATAAGTGCTGAAAGATTGTCCAAACTAAGGAAGAGTCAATTGCGCTGTAAAAATGATTGTTAAGGGATGACTTGGATCTGTTCCATGAGACCATTTAAGATCAAACCTGAAAATTGTGCAGCAGACAAAGAATCCTTAAATTATGTTTTACTGATGAAGTTATCTGTTTGTGAGTAGTCTAATAGTCTAGTAGTCTAGTTTGATAAGATAGACTGTAACATTCTCTTGTCCTCATTGTTGGCTGTTGTGATAGTAATCTAAACAGATACTAATATCCTGATATTCTGACATGTAGTTCCTTCTTCATGTGCTTTTATAATTGCATGGTATTGTCACGAATTGGATCCGTCGTCTGTTGTCTTCTTTCGCCTTCTTCTTGGCTTCTGTGTCATTAGCAAAAATTGGTATTGATTTAATATTGTACGGATACATTTTTCTTGTTGCCAGCTGTGTGCACAAATCAATCCCAGGCAAGTCTTTGTTTTGCTGTGAAGATCCTCTTCCGTCATGACCATAACAAAAGAGTTTCCCTTTTAAAGAATTATTTTTATTCTAATATCTTTAAACCTTCTTTTTACAAAACACTGAGTATTTATGTATGTATGTATGCATGTGTGTGTGTGTGTGTGTGTGTGTGTGTGTGTGTATATATATATATACACACATTGGGATAACACCTACTTTTACATTTGATATGTATTCCTATTCACATAGCATATAAAAATGCTGCTTACCTTTTTTCAGTGATGTTTCTGCAAACTCCAGAACTAAACAATCCTACTTGGTTCTTATTGTCTGTGGGGTTGAGAGGGGAGTTTTCATTCAAATAATTAACCCTGTCTGTACTGTGCTGGCAGATCTCACTATCATTTGCAAACTAGATGAGCAGGACTCCCTGTCCTAACAAAGGGTTGAAGACATGGAAGGGAATTTATCGAAACTGGAGCAGACTAAATTGGTTCCTCCACTTATCAGCCAGTAAAGTCCTATGTATAATCTGCTCCAAAGAAACTGCTAAGAGGTGAGAAATATTTTTGTAATCATTTTAGGTATGCTGTGTGAATGGGGACACATAACAGACATACAGAATAGAAGGAGTTTCTGAAATTTTGGCTGCAAACGTGTAAATACTCTCTAAATTCCTTTTTTTTTTTCACTTTACATGCATTTATTTGTATCTTTCTCCACATTTACTTGCAGACCAAGCTGTCCTTCAAAATGGATGGTTACAGGGGATGGAACAAGTCACATACCATTGCCAGGGGTTCTTACAGTGTTCAGCTTTTATTAATATGGTTTACCTAATTATTCTAAAGGAAAATTAACCAATTTAAAGTGTTACCCAGAGTTGGGATTTAATTAGGTTTTAGGCTTAGAGTCTTAAACTACCTGTCCATTTAGGACTACACAGTTTGCAGGGTGACAATGTTGTAGTTATTTCAATGCAGAATGAACAGCCTTGTCATCCTATTACAGGCTGTTTACAGTAGAAAATCAACATATCTACTGGCAGGATCAACAGGTAATAAAACTAGTGTTACAGGGGGGACTCAGAAAAACAAAAACTTCTGTGTTAATAATATTGACAGACTGCAGCATATATGCCATTTTTGCTTTTACCCATAGTTACTCACACACACAGGCTCTCTCAGCCGAAAAAGCAGACTGGCAGGAGCATGAGAGGATGGATATTGGTAATGCTTCTGGAGGAAGCACAGCAGATGTTCCAGTCTTGTCTCCATAGATTTCTGCTCTTGAATTTTCCTCCAGATGCTTGTAAATGACATAAAGCGATGATATTTATTTTGAGCTCTTTAGCAATACATTCAAACTGCCTGACAAATCACCGACTTCTGCCATAAAAATCCATAAAAGTTCTCATCACAGTGCAGCATTTGTTTTTACTTTGATTTTAGGAATAGGGAATAAACTGCACAGAAAGTTTGGCATTCTGTACACAGTCATGCTAAGGTCCTAATTTTCAGTTTTCATTTTAAAGAAAGGAAATTTGAAAAGGGGAAAGTAGATTGTAGGAATTTATGGTCAAAAACTGAAAATAAATATGTATTTCTGTATTGAATTTCCATAGGTTCTATCCCACTCCTAATAACCAGATTGATCTATAAGTTTGTAAACTTATTGATGATGCCCATAGGATGTATTCCTCAACTCAGTGACACAATTTCGCTCAGCCCTGTGAATATGCACTTCCTTTTGTCACCAGTCTAACTAAGCTTGCTGTCTGAATGTTTCACAATGTAGCATAATTATTGCTTGCTGAAAGCAATGCATGATGGGATATGTACAAAGCACACTGGGGATCCAGGAAGATGGCCAGATGGAAGGCAGCACTCAGTACATAAAATATTTTTTTTTCAAGTAAGCTTTGATTGCGTTATCAAAAACAACTACCGTATTTTGCGCTCCATAGGACGCAGGGTGGGTAGGATTCTGTGACAGCTTTAGTTAGTGACAGCTGAGACAGGTGGCGCTACTATTACAGCGCCATGGTCTAGGTGATCACACAGAGCAGACGAAGAATGGACATTCTTATGGACGGTCTAAGAGCATGCTGGCCCTTAGACCGCTCCCTAGACAAAAACAAGCAGTTAACTTGGGCAGAAGTGTGGCTTCACATGTATTTGCAAATATTTGTATTGCTTTAGAACAATCCTGGGCTCATCTTCCAGTATCCAGTAAGTGGACAATGTGGGAGATAGGCGGCTCTTAATTTGGTTGTTACAACCTCAAGTATTAAAGGGTTATACCTTTTGTATGCAATACCAATGAGCTTGATAAAAAATGCGAGTCCTTTAAATGTTGTTCCTTGTAAATGTTTTACTAAAATAAATACATTCTGCAGGAGTAAGCAAGTGGTGCCACATCTTCCTTATATATGTATTCTTCCTGGTAAATATGAAAAAATACATACAAATATGTCATTTATACTCTAGCAGGTATCAAGCTACAGACAAGTGCAGCCACCTGTACAGGCTCTTAGTATGACTATTTCACGGAAATGGTTTTACAATATAACTTCCCTGTCACAATGATCTCTTTATCTGAAGCTTCTGTTTGACATATCCCTGTTTTCACAGTGCAGGAAACATTGTAAATCAGAAGAATGAGCTGTTAGTGATTTATAGTGTTTTTTTTTCTAGCCAGTGAAAGTATGGATAATTCAAGCAGCAATTTTAAAGGTAACCTGTCATGAGAGGAATATGGAGACTGCCATTATAGACCTCCTTCTGAAATGCATTACTGCAGCCATACCACTACAGTAAATAAATAAAAGAGACAGCCATACATTTATAAACATACAAATGGACATTGTACTCTGCTGGGTTCGGGGCTGCCCAAAAAAAAAACCGGGACAAGAGCCTGGACACATGACCGAAGTCCTCCAGTCATCACAATTCTTGGTTAGGACTACTACTTAGGACACTGCAGGCTCCCAATCACTGCTGCTTTCACAAATAAGCTGTGGTATAAAATAACCATGCAGAGTATAACAGAGTATGGATAGTGATTTCCACTCTCCGTTATAAAAGAGCTCTGTATTCTCTGTACTGCTATCCTATGCATTTCTGTTGCTATACCCTCCAAATCTCCTCTTCTGCATATACGACCCACTCTCATAGCCTTCCCACAACTATTTTTCATATTCAGTTTGCAATCATAGCCTCCCCACTTCTGTAATGCATAAACTGCCCTCTGCTATACCCTTCAGCACTCCTATCCTAAACATACTGCTCACTGCATTACCCTCCTGCACTCCTCTCCTGTGCATGCTGCTATAACCTCCAGCACTCCTCTCCTGCACATACTGGCCACTACTATACCCTTGTTCACTCATTTGCTGTGCATACTACCTGCTGTATTTTCTAGCACTCCTCTCCTGCAAATGCTGCTTACCATCATACCCTTCTGCACTCCTCTCTTCTGCACATACTGCCTCTCCCCCAGGTACTTCCATCATCATAACCTCCTGCACTTCTCTCCTCTCCTAATCGTTGTCATACCCTATGCTACTGCTTTCCTGCATACAGAAGAATGTAAGGTCCTCCTTACTATACAATTGTAGATATTGTTTCTACTTCTTTCTTATGTTAATAAAACACCATTGTTTGTAATATCCCCGTCCTTACCCATTCTGAAATGGGCACATTTTGTCTAACAAATATATACAAAAAGCGAGAATTCCAAGTTTCTGTAATAGAGAAATGACATCTTATTACAGTTCAAGTAAAACATCAGTATGTTTGCGTCAAGTTACTGAATAGTGTTGTGGAATGATTTTATTTGAATTTTGTAAAAAATTATTTTGGATTTTTTCAAGTGAATATTTTTGCGTTCAAGATGATCAGTGAGTCGATTCACCTCTTGTCCTTTGTAGTGTAGTATGAAAGAGAACATCAGGTAAAATTGATATCTGACTGACATTTATTTGAGCTATTACAAGACAAAATTTTCTCTTATGGAGACCTTTTCAATATATTTTTATTGCTGCGTTATTAGCTTTACTAATGTAGTATTCACCTTGGGTAGAGTGTTCTTTATAGAAGTCCATATTGGTATGGTACGCCTAGGTTTAAAGTTTTTACAGTGTATCCTTTTGTGCATCATCTTCTTGTGTCTTAATATGAATATTTACTGAACAGTGTTACTCTAAGATAAAATAGCATTTTACGATGATTATCCAATTCGCTCGTGCCCAACCTGCAGGCGCTTTGGCATTTATGGTTGGGCCCCTTCAGTAGTCTGTGTTACTCTTACGTAGGTGCTTACTTGTGAAGGAAACATATTCTTTCAACTGGGTTCCAGTAGTTAAATGGTTTGGTTTATTTGTTTTTTTCCTTTTTCTGTGCAGTCCATCCCTTTTCATCTTTTTATGTTTTTATATAGGATCTTGCTGAGAGAAATATCAAATGTGTCAAACTATTTTTACGGGTGCTGTAGGAAGTGCAAATGTAGGAAGCATTGATTTGTTAGGAGTATGTACAGTATTAGCAGTGATCTCTAAGAGTCATGTGATGTGCCATCCATCTATAACCATCTCCAGAAGAATGTCCTCAGGCATCAAGACCTATAGCATATTCGTTGTCTCTGACCTTCTCCTATAGCATGCCTGTAGATTTTGACCATCTTCTGTTGCATATCTGCAATCTCTGACAGCTTCCTGTAGCATTATATCTACTGAAGATTATGTGCAGCCCTTTGGTGATGTCTGCAGCTGCACTTGAGGCCCCCTATATCAAGAGGGTTAACCACCAGTGATCTAATTAAACATTTAAATGGAACTCCACATTAATATGTTTAGCAGATATTGTTGTATTTTAAATGTCTAGCCACAGACATTCTGTAGCAACATACTGACAAGCTACTCCTGCAGTAGGTACAGGATCATAAAGGCTAACATGACTGAACTGAGGTAGGAGGGGGTAGGTCAAACTGAGACCCAATTAAAGAGTTTTAGGAGGTGTTCAGCTTTAACATAAATCTAAACAAACTCACTAAAATACCATAGGCTTTTTTGTTGTTGTTGTTTTTAGCATTTTAAACAGCTTGGCACCAAACATCTCTGTATTTTAGAAGGGGGGTGGGGGGCTTCAGATAAGCTGCAATAGGGCTTCAAACTTGTATTCATTAGGTGTAGTTATTCATGGATTTATTTTTTTTGCTTAGAGACAGTTCTAAACCTTCACTACTTTTCACCACAATGTCAACAGTAAAAATAGTTAGGAAGCGGTGACTGTGAAATGTCCTTAAATCTGATCTCAAGCCTATATGTAAATTACAAAGGGTTTCTTGTGTTATGCATTTATACATATATCTAATCAGATTGTTTGTTTTGTCTTCTGCCTTAAACAGAAGCTGATACCCATAGCCGAGTTGGTATGGGTAATACAGACACTCATCATTTTACTTACTTATCAGACACTTTTATGAGATCACAGCTGATGAATAGCAAAGTTGTAAGTTATGTGTGGGAAAAGAGTGGTGGTTTTCACTGAACCCTATGCTTTGTCAAGGCTTAGCATGCTTTAACTCACTGCCTTAATTTGTGTGCAATTAAACAAAGAATGCAGACTACATGGAGACAGGACACACAGAGGAATCAAAGAGTAAGAGCATTATTAGTTCATTTATGGGCTGTTCTTGCTTTCATGCCGTGTCATTAGAGTTCCTTTATTTACTGTGGAAAATGACTATGCTAAAAGATTCATATAATCAATGCGCTGCTATGGCTCTTTATATAAAAAATGCAGCCTGCAGGCACTGCTGTCTAGCTGGGTCTTCTGTTGGAAAAATGCATACTTATGCAGAGTATAAAGGCTCAGTTTTTAAAGAATATAGTTCACAAATGTAATCATTTTAATTTTTAAGGGCCAACTCCAAATAATTTTTTTATAAAATAATTGCCCTGCAAAAAATTGGCCTGCAAAAAATAAAACTCTCTTACTGCAATACTTACCTCCTTTTTAGTGCTGTCTCCCACAGCCTCACTGCTCTGCCATCCAGCTCTTGCCCTCCCCCGGGTTGAATTGCTCCCAGCATCATGCAACCCACTTACTGTGAACCCAGGGTGTCAAAAATATGCTTTCTGGGGGCGCGTTATCAAGCCGACTTAAATTCACATAAGGATGTTGTAGGCATCAGCGCTGATGTAATTACATGGCACTGTTCTTTGCTGCAGTTGGGACTGCCCACTGCTGGAGAAAGAAGAAGTGGAAGGACCCATTACATCAGATGACTGGAGAGGAGATGCCCGGAGCAAGGAGTCCAAGAAAGGTTGGAACTGAGCTTTATGGTTCTGCCATTATCATTATGAAACAATCTTTCAAGGTTCTCAAGATTTACAATCTTTCAAGATTTACAATCTTTCAAGGTTCTCAAGATTTACAAAGACTTTAGGCCTAACTAAATGCAAAAATAAATAAATGATTAGTTTTTTACCTGGTTCTGATTTTTTATTTTGAGTACAGCCTTTTATAGAAACAATCATTTCTATAATTATTATCATGTAACTGCTCATAAAACATGTCAGTATCACCAGAATTAGTGATTATTTATTTATTTATTTATTACAGGTATTTATATAGCACCGACAATTTACGCAGCACTTTACATAGTTGCACATTCACATCAGTCCCTACCCTCAAGGAGCTTACAATCTAAGGTCCCTATCTCACATGAATACATACATAGAGGGCCAACTTAGAGAGGAGCCAATTAACCTTCCAGCATGTCTTTGGAGTGTGGGAGGAAACCGGAGTACCCGGAGGAAACCCACGCAAGCACAGAACATGCAAACTTTGCAGATAGTGGCCTGGCTGGGATTTGAACCGGTGCTGCAAGGCAGAAGTGCTAACCACTACGTCACTGTGCTGCCCATCAGTGCTGCTGATTACATTGAATCTGACTGAGCCCATCCACACACTTTCCTATATCTGCAAATGCTGTTGATTAGGAATAGGATGGGCTGGATGTTCGAGTCGAGCAAGAGTTTGACACAAACATTTGCAGTTCGTGTGTTTGGCGAACACACGAACTGTCAGACCATTCGGCACAGCACAGTACCTTGTGAGCCCTGATTGGCTAAAGCCTTGCACCTGACCACGGGTCAGGTGCAAGACTTTGCCCAATCAGGGCACAGTAATCTGTAAGAGCCATGATTGGGCAAAGTAATGATGACTTTGCCCAATCATGGCTCACCTGTCAGATGCCGTACAACTGTACACATTTGGCTGGAGCTAGCTAGCTGTCACCGCTAGCTCCGCCCAATTGTTTATATTTTGCCGGCATTTGTCAAAATGCCATTCTGCGGAGGGAGTTCGTCACGAGCGGACAGGGTCAATGGGCAGTCCCCATCGGCAAGGGGACAAGAGACCCTGGAAAAGCACCCTCCCAGTGCCAAGGGCATGTGGCCTGGGATGACTTTGAGGGGGAACCCCCTACTTTTTTTTTTTTTTACATGGAGTCCCTTATAAAATTCCTACCAGACCTAAAGGGTCTAGTATTGTTTAGGAGGGGGAACAGCACATTTTTTTTTCTTTTTAAACGTCATATGTTTGTTTATAAATGTATTTTTTTCTGCAGCAGGTTCTATACATCGTACAGATGCACTACATTACCGGCAGTTTAAGGGTACATTCCAGGCATGATATTTAAATGAATTTTTAATTTTTATTGTTTCCCTTTAAGTGATGTTAAAATCACTCAAAACAACTTAGTTTGCGCTAGGAGTTGGATTTAAAACACCAGCCGCAACAATGTGTGTTTAAGTGCTTTAAAGAGAAGTGGGTATGTTGCGCTTGGCACTTACCAAGCGCAACATACCCACTTCTCTTTAAAGCATGTTAAAATCACTGCTCCTTTAAAAACGGTGGTTTTTCAAAGTTTTTTCTCATTGATACATGTCCCCCAGGGCAGTACCCAAATCCCCCATACCCTTTTATGGACAATAACTTGCATATTAGCCTTCAAAATTGGGGCATTTGATTTTCAAAGTTCTAGCCCCATAGACTTGCATTGAGTTCAAGTTTCGAATTCAAACTTTTTCCATATTTGAATCGAACACAGAGGTGTTCGGCACATCACTAATTAGGAATGGCTAGCTCTAAACTGATTTTCATGCTTCAGAACAGACTGTCATATTTGATGCACTTTTTGAGGAAACAGAAGCAAGGCATAATTTTAGAAAAATGTGTTTGTTAAACTGACCCTCATGTATTTTTCTGCAACCTTCCCATTATAAAATATAGTTATGCTTTAACTTGCTATTTTTCCTTACCTGAGCAATATAAACTGAGCACGTGAGGAAAAACTGCAGAAGCTATTTTGAATGAAAACAGAATGTCCGAACAATCAGTAGATGCAGAGATGCAGACAGCTCGTGTTTTGTGGAAATCACAACTTTTCTTGTAAGTCAAGCTTTGGTCTTCTCTTCCCATTTGCTAAGTCTTGCTATCGGTCCTTAATTGTGATGTGATAGAGCAGCTAGTCAGATCCACTTAAAAATAAACCTCTAACTTTCCCCATACAGGGCAAAGTATCAGATTCTCTTTTATAGTGAGGTTCTCAACCATCATGTTCTCCTACAATTCATCCCCACACAGCTACCTCTTCATGTATCACTTTCCCCTCCCTTTTACATTGTAAGCCCTCACGGACAGGGCCCTCTCCTTGACATCTTGTCTTGAATTGTATTGTGATTGTAATGTCTTCCTTATATTGTAAAGCGCTGCACAAACTGTTGGGGCTATATAGATCCTGTATAATAATAATAATAATAGTGCCCCTCATATATGAACAGTAACTGTAGTAACATAGCAGCTGGCAGATAGAAGCACAGAGTGCAATGGGACCAAGCATCTCCTACATAACATGATGCAGACTTTAGTTCTGCTTTAATATTTTTCTACTTCAAGTCTACTTTCTCATGTTTTCATCTGTGCAGCATTTCTGAGCTAGGAATAATCATTTTTATTATTAACAAAAGGGGTCTAAACTATATGTCTGACATATTTCTCTGCAGAGATTATTCAAGAATGTTTCCAATGTACGTTTCTCATAGTGAACAGATGTTAATGGGAAAAAGAAGTGTAACAGTATAGTCTGTAAAAGGAAAACCAACCAGTATATTCGAATTATAGAATAAATAACCAGTCAGTTTAGGTGAATGTTTAGATGAACATTGCATTTGACCTATTTAACCGCTTGCAGACCAGGTGTTTAGACCCCCTTCCTGGCCAGGCCATTTTTCAGTGTTCAGCGCTGCAGTACTTTGACTGACATTTATTCCGTCATGCAACGCTGTACTGAAATGAATTTTATACCATTTTTTGGGTACAGATAGAGCTTTCTTTTGGTGGTATTTAATCACCACTGGGGTTTTTATTTTTTACTATATTCAGGAGAAATTACTGAAAATGTTGAAAAAAAAAGTTTTTGTTTACATTATGTTATAAAACAACTAATATTATTCACTTTTTTGGTAAAATATAAAAGACGGGGTAAATAGACACCAAACATGTCAAGCTTAAAAATTGTGCGTACTCGCAAAAAACTAGCATACCCAAAATTGGCCACAGGGGACGCTTTAAAAGCTTTTACAGCTCATCAGTTTAGTGTTATCAGTGATTGATGGCCCTAGAACTATTGCTCTCATTCCGACGTTCGCGGCGATATGTAACATGTGCGGCGTAATGGGCGCAATTGTCGCTTTCGCAGGTATGCGCACCTGACGCATGTTTACATGCGTGTATGTAGGGGGAAA
>NW_017307109.1:365470-388480 GCF_000935625.1 Nanorana parkeri | reverse complement strand
TTTTTTTTCTTTTTAAACGTCATATGTTTGTTTATAAATGTATTTTTTTCTGCAGCAGGTTCTATACATCGTACAGATGCACTACATTACCGGCAGTTTAAGGGTACATTCCAGGCATGATATTTAAATGAATTTTTAATTTTTATTGTTTCCCTTTAAGTGATGTTAAAATCACTCAAAACAACTTAGTTTGCGCTAGGAGTTGGATTTAAAACACCAGCCGCAACAATGTGTGTTTAAGTGCTTTAAAGAGAAGTGGGTATGTTGCGCTTGGCACTTACCAAGCGCAACATACCCACTTCTCTTTAAAGCATGTTAAAATCACTGCTCCTTTAAAAACGGTGGTTTTTCAAAGTTTTTTCTCATTGATACATGTCCCCCAGGGCAGTACCCAAATCCCCCATACCCTTTTATGGACAATAACTTGCATATTAGCCTTCAAAATTGGGGCATTTGATTTTCAAAGTTCTAGCCCCATAGACTTGCATTGAGTTCAAGTTTCGAATTCAAACTTTTTCCATATTTGAATCGAACACAGAGGTGTTCGGCACATCACTAATTAGGAATGGCTAGCTCTAAACTGATTTTCATGCTTCAGAACAGACTGTCATATTTGATGCACTTTTTGAGGAAACAGAAGCAAGGCATAATTTTAGAAAAATGTGTTTGTTAAACTGACCCTCATGTATTTTTCTGCAACCTTCCCATTATAAAATATAGTTATGCTTTAACTTGCTATTTTTCCTTACCTGAGCAATATAAACTGAGCACGTGAGGAAAAACTGCAGAAGCTATTTTGAATGAAAACAGAATGTCCAAACAATCAGTAGATGCAGAGATGCAGACAGCTCGTGTTTTGTGGAAATCACAACTTTTCTTGTAAGTCAAGCTTTGGTCTTCTCTTCCCATTTGCTAAGTCTTGCTATCGGTCCTTAATTGTGATGTGATAGAGCAGCTAGTCAGATCCACTTAAAAATAAACCTCTAACTTTCCCCATACAGGGCAAAGTATCAGATTCTCTTTTATAGTGAGGTTCTCAACCATCATGTTCTCCTACAATTCATCCCCACACAGCTACCTCTTCATGTATCACTTTCCCCTCCCTTTTACATTGTAAGCCCTCACGGACAGGGCCCTCTCCTTGACATCTTGTCTTGAATTGTATTGTGATTGTAATGTCTTCCTTATATTGTAAAGCGCTGCACAAACTGTTGGGGCTATATAGATCCTGTATAATAATAATAATAATAGTGCCCCTCATATATGAACAGTAACTGTAGTAACATAGCAGCTGGCAGATAGAAGCACAGAGCGCAATGGGACCAAGCATCTCCTACATAACATGATGCAGACTTTAGTTCTGCTTTAATATTTTTCTACTTCAAGTCTACTTTCTCATGTTTTCATCTGTGCAGCATTTCTGAGCTAGGAATAATCATTTTTATTATTAACAAAAGGGGTCTAAACTATATGTCTGACATATTTCTCTGCAGAGATTATTCAAGAATGTTTCCAATGTACGTTTCTCATAGTGAACAGATGTTAATGGGAAAAAGAAGTGTAACAGCATAGTCTGTAAAAGGAAAACCAACCAGTATATTCGAATTATAGAATAAATAACCAGTCAGTTTAGGTGAATGTTTAGATGAACATTGCATTTGACCTATTTAACCGCTTGCAGACCAGGTGTTTAGACCCCCTTCCTGGCCAGGCCATTTTTCAGTGTTCAGCGCTGCAGTACTTTGACTGACATTTATTCCGTCACGCAACGCTGTACTGAAATGAATTTTATACCATTTTTTGGGGACAGATAGAGCTTTCTTTTGGTGGTATTTAATCACCACTGGGGTTTTTATTTTTTACTATATTCAGGAGAAATTACTGAAAATGTTGAAAAAAAAAGTTTTTGTTTACATTATGTTATAAAACAACTAATATTACTCACTTTTTTGGTAAAATATAAAAGACGGGGTAAATAGACACCAAACATGTCAAGCTTAAAAATTGTGCGTACTCGCAAAAAACTAGCATACCCAAAATTGGCCACAGGGGACGCTTTAAAAGCTTTTACAGCTCATCAGTTTAGTGTTATCAGTGATTGATGGCCCTAGAACTATTGCTCTCATTCCGACGTTCGCGGCGATATGTAACATGTGCGGCGTAATGGGCGCAATTGTCGCTTTCGCAGGTATGCGCACCTGACGCATGTTTACATGCGTGTATGTAGGGGGAAAATTTTTTTGTTTTTTTTTCATTCATTTTCATGTGTAACTTTAAAAAAATTTGGGGGGAAACTTTGAATTTTTTTTCCACTTAACTTTATTGCTATCACAGAGGGGGCTGAGAAACCCCTCTATGTGATAGCAAAAGAGGTGACCGGTCCTCTTTATGACCGGAGGGAGGTCGTGAACCAACCTCCCTCTGATCCCCTGATACAGAGGCAGTATGCTGGTCCTGGGCTCACACCGGAGCCCGGGACCAGCTTGATAGCGGGGGGGAGCTGCGGAGGGGGCGCACATCACGAGACCTCATACAAGCGATCCGCCGGCTCTATAGCCGGCGGATCGCTTGTATATTAACAGGCATCGCTGCCCGTTTTCAAATAGCGGGCATTTCCCGCTCATGCGCGCCGCGCGGCGCGCCCGAGCGGGCGGATGTAACAGGACATGTATACACGCCCAGTTACATCCAAGAAGCTCCCGGCCGGCTGTGTATACACAACGGCAGGCCGGGAGGGAGTTAAAAAAAAAAAAAAGATCATTCATAAATTGGCATTGGCATTGAAAGATTTTTTTATCCAATGTTCATATTGATTATCAAAAGAAAATGTAGGTGATGTGTCCAGAAGATTCTTTTTACAGATAATTAAATGTTCCATATGTGTGTAATTATGATGGCAGCTTTGGCTGTCTTACAGTTTGGGCCCATTCAGGTAAGCAGTGAGCTGTATATGGCAGGTACAAAATGCCGTTCTGCTTTTCCTTTCCATTGGAATGAGCTAACATGCACCTGACAGGTTGTGGCCATCTCTGTTAATCAGTGATAGATCATTTAGACATATTAGAGGCGATATTATGGTCACTGCTCTGCTCTAGATGCCTCTCTGTGAATTTTCTGACTTTGGCGGTATTGGTTCCCGTGCATATTCCACTGTGTCCAAATGACAGCTCCTTCCAGCCATAGAAAGAATGTGATCTGTCAGGGGCGCAAAGGAGTCTGCATAGCTGTAAAGAAGGGTAGGTAGATCGGTGATTGAGGGTTGATCTCCTGACTGTGGGTTTCATTCATCCACCGCACACCCTAGAATTCCATACCTTGGTTCTTCAAACCGTCTATCTTCTTGGATAAATTGGTAAATCTTTAGAATTTTCAGACTTGGCCACTGTTTGAATATATACAAGTCAAATGATACAGTAGTATATTCAGTAACCTAGGTATGTCTGAAATGCGATGGTGTAGCAAAGTTTATAGATATATTGAATAGGTTGAATTCTGGGAGTTGAGTAAGTTAGCAATTTACAGAAATAAAGCCATCGATGAGCCTTATTAAAAACAAAGGTTGTGTGAAAATTAAGTTATACAAATACTGTGGAGTAAGATCTTCACCCAAAATTGTTCATTACGTTTTGGCTGTTGGGCAATGTGGAAGGTTGTGGGTAAATCTATATTCTGATTCACAGACCAATGCCCATATCCAGTTTAGTGGTGTTCCACTGACAACTTCTGCCAAAAACATCTCCCATTTGTCCTGTGTGCTCAAGCTGCATAGGGTAGAATTCTCTGGAGGAAGTTGACAGTGCAGATTCTTGAGAAGTGCTGCAGTAGGAAGTATGATTTTACTCGCACCCCCCTTCAGTAAAACTGAAATTAATATTGAAGTATTGGCATAATTGTTTTATTCAGGGAAAGATTAAAAATACATTAATTTAGTGTCAGTTTTGGTTCACTGGAAGTTGATCAAAATAAGTTGTGTCTTCAGAGTTTACATAACAAGAGGCGATCAATAACTTTCATTTCGAGCCTTGACAGCACACTGTAGATAAAGTCTCTGCTCAGCAGATAAACTGGCTGTATAATTGGGCATCACTAAGATGAAATTTTGATTAGTGTGGAAATTTCTGTGTATGAATTGAAGGTCTTAGCGGTGGCATAAAATGTCAATATCATGGTTTCCTAACATATTGTAAATCTAATTGAGATCTCTGAAATGTTGTGTTCATGCCAGTATTTGCCTACTGTATTTGCTTAGGCTGACGGATTCTTTTATACTCAGTATAGTTTTCATCACTGTCACTGTCTTTTGAGCAGTTTTCATCACTGTCACTGTCTTTTGAGCAGTTATGTACTACATTTAATTACCAATGATGTTGAAAGCAATGGCTGCCCGAATTAAAATTGTTATTAATATATAACCCTCTGCTGTAAAATTTCAACCCCAGTATTTACCTTGATCAATTAGGCTAGGGTTCATCTCCTATAAATATGCCTGGTCTTTGCTCATTGTGATTGAAGACTCTGATAAACATATTTTAGACATAGAAGATACTGGAGCATAAGTATGGTAAAGGTGAGCAATTAGTGGTGGTCTGGTACTACTAGATATCTTAAAGGGGGACTGGGCCTGCACCAGAGCCAGCATCCATAGTGGAGACAATACACCCTCATTTTCCCCATACGTCCCCATACAAGTAAGCATGTGTGTAATACAAGTGTGTAAGCAGCCATGCTTAAACTGGCTTAAGAAGAACTCCAGGGAAAATTATTATTTACACTTGCAGTGGGGCTCATTTGTGTCTAGGGAAGGAAATAAAAAAGTTATACTCACCCTAACCTCTCAGCCAACCTTGGAGCCTCTCTCCCCCTCCACTGCAGCAGTCTAAGATCACTTAAATCAACAAGTTCTATACACTGTATAAGATGTGAGGTGAATGTGAGGTTGTTGAGGGACATACTATTGCTGCAGCGTAGGAGGAGAGAGTGCTGTCATAGCTGGCTGGCTCTGAGGATCGGGTGAGTATAACTTTGTTATTTTTCTCCCTAGACCAAAACGAGCAGTTAATCCTTGCAGTGCGGGGGTAGCCCCACTGCAAGAGTTAGTAATAATTTTCCCTGGAGTTCTGCTTTAAGGCACATTTGACAAACAGGGAAGTTAGATAGAATGCAGAAGTATCATAAACAGTCACTAGCCAGAGTCTTTAAAAGACTGCTATTGAGGCCCTGACATAAATGGTCAAGTCTTAAACAGTCTGCAGAGTAGCTTAATGAATCCACATCTGTGAGTCTGGCATATTGATCTAGAGCTGATCATTCATACATCACAAACTCTCAACTCTGATTCATATGTCATAAATCTTCCAGTAATAGAGTTACCTTCTATAAAAAGTGACTACAATGTATTATGTATAAGAGAATGGTAATCATTTAGGCAACAAACACCTCATTTTTAAAGTCTTTCAACTCACCCCTAAGACCCTTTGGATGGAGTTCACTCTGCAACACATTCTCAAGGCTCAAGAGAAAACTGTTGCATTAGCAGCTTTAAGCTCTTTTTTACCATGGAAGTTACTAGGGATCCTGAGAGTCATATTTGTGAGGGCCAGTGGCTTTGCTATATATTACAGATTTAGACCTACAATCTGAACACTAAACTGGACCAAAGACCAGGCAGACTCTACTTATGTATTTTTCCACTTTTATACCCTTTTATTTCACTGTTGCTTATGTCTGGAGAAAAGTGAACTTTTGGAACTTTTCTCCAGTCTCCTACATGGTAATGAGAAGAGTAGTCACAGGATTCCTGATTGTGAGATTGGGTGCTTTATCTCTGGAGAACTGACAGTAGCAAAGGTACCGGCAACTGACACCGGACCAATCTCCTTGGGTGGAATACCACTTGTGAGACTGTCTGTTACAGTCGGAGACCAGGGGTGAGTACCTACTCTTAGGGGATACGTATTGATTCCAATACACTCCCCAGAATAAAGTGTACATCACCCAACACTGGAAATAAGTAGTTATATACATCTCTTTACTTGAAAACGGATTGAATTAACACAGAGACTTATTTATTTGTTTAAAAAAGACTTCCTTTATTGTTTTTTTCACGATTATTCACAGAATTCATACATTTTTATTTATATACTTGATCACAAAGTCACATTTTATTTACATATTTGATCACAAAGTCACATCACGTATAGTTTAATAGGAAACACTATAAATAACATTCAAACATTATTGTTCACTTGATTACACAGGGTTAACCCTTTGTTCACAGAAGAAATTATTTCTTGATTGATTTTTCTGCACTTTCCTATATGTTAGAATTGGCGTATATACACATTCACTGTTTGATTTAAATATTTTCACTAGTATAATTAGCGCTGTATGTTTCTTTATATTTCATTCACTAGACCTCCAGGGGTCTATATCACAGCAGCTTTTTGAATAATATTGGTTCACACATTTAATTTAAACTTTGTAGATTAGCGCTGCCCATTTAGTAAAACTCAAGAATTGCAACAGCAGAAGCTGTGAACGATGCATTTCCTTTAAAATGCATGGTGGTGGTGGCTACTATGCATGTGTGTAAAGGGGTAACTGTTCAGTTAACCTGCCTCATTGACAACCCTTCTCAGTCTGCTGGTGCTTAGATTGTTATCCTGTGAGCTGCAAAATCTCTCTGCAGGGCGAGGTCGAAAGTGTAGTTGTCACAGACTGAGCTGTCAGGTTCAGTTGATGTTATTATTGGATGTTGTGTACTGTGAGGTCCAGTGGGTGTTATGGGGTTTAAACTGTAATGTCCATTGTATGTTATGGGGGGCGGGTGCAACATGGGGCCCAGTGGATGTTAAGGGGATTTTCTGTCAGGTTCAATAAGTGTCATGGAATGTGAGCGAGTGAGTTTCTTCAGACTTGTCTCTCTTGGATGTAGTCTCCTTATGAAAAGTAAGGTAGATCGTCTGCTCTCAAAGAACCTTGTTATTTAGCACACAATGATGTAGCAACAGCATGGCCACTCGATTTCCCTCATCCCTGCCTGCCCTTAATGTTGGCTACTTTATGGGAAAACATTCTTAAAAATGTGCTTTACACCATTTTTACATATTCCCCCCACCCATATTCCAGGTGCCCTTGTTGTAGCATTAATGTTAAGACTCCCAGTTGCTAGTGATAAGCTGACTGCATTCCTCCCAATAGTCCTAGATTGTGAGAGACTGTCCTGAATTTTCACCTTAGTTCTGAGGTCCCATGTGCAGAGGCTTTTTCCTGCACCAACCAATTCATATGCAAATTAGCATGTGGTTTGCATATGTAGAAGTCATTATGGGATTTGTATTTGAATAAATCATTGATCTCTGCACTGCATTCACTATGTTGTACATAGTATTTCTGTCCCTTGTACTCCATTTACTATGTCGTTCATTCTATTCCTGACCCCTCCACTGCATTCTATATGTTGTACATTATACTCCTGACTCCTGCACTGTATACTCTGTTGTACTTTATATTACTGACCCCCGGAACTGTAAACACCATGTTGTACATTATATTCCTGACCTCTGCTCTGCATTCACTATGTTGTCTACGCTATGTTGTACTTTCTGCTCCTGAACCCTGCACTGTATAGGCTATGTTATACATTTCATTAAGCTGGGCCACAGAGTCCTATCTAGTTTTATAAACAGAAACAGGAACCATACCGCACTCCTTACCGAGATTCTCCCTTGATGAGGATGGGTGCTCGAAATGACTGCGGATGCACCGCCACACATAAAGAATAGCAAAATGTCCCCATGTCACCAGGGTCCTCTTCATCTAAGCCTGATGAAGGGGACCCTGCGAGGCCCCAAAAGCGCTTGCCAATGAGATACAGCTATTGGCAATAAAATATTTTGCTTTTTCAACTTATGGTGTGCTGGTGACATTTTTCTGCTATCTAGTTTTATGACACAGGATGTTTGCCTCCTAAAAAAACCTTCAGCCCATCAGCAGCCACAACAGGTGTCACAGTACTCAGACAATGGTCCGTGCCAAATTATGTTTTCTATATATTTTGTGCCAAATGTGTTTGCAGTGTCATTAGTGTTCATCACTTTATTTTCTGCCAGAGGCGTTGGGTTGCTGCGCTTTAAATAGACTGTACAGACTATAAGTTGTAGCTAGCAAAAACAAATACTAGGAATGCACCAAAAGCATTTTTCCAGACTGAGTACGAGTATCGATACTTTTTCTCAAGTACTCACCGATATCCGTTACCAATATCTTTTTTTTTAGTGTCATGTGACAGTTTTTCCTAAACAATACAGACTAATGATTGTAGGACAATGGTGGAGCACCTGGGCCCGATCACAGCTGCGACTGCTGCGACCCTGGTAGTTCTGCCACCGAGTCCAAGCTGTAGACTACAAATCTCAGCAATACAGAATACCACCAACTATAGAGCAGTACAGTTCTCAGCAATACATTATACAGCAATGCTGAATATCACCTGTTGTAGAGAATTACAAATCTCAGCAGTACATTATACCGCAATACGGAATGGCACCGGCTATAGAGGACTACAAATCCCAGTAATACAGGCGGAGGGTCTCAGGAGTGGGAGATGTGTGGAGAGTCTCAGGAGGGGTAGACGTGGTTCCCAAGAAGGCTGATGTGATGTCCCCAGCAAGCAGGGGACCTAAGACAGCCGCTTCAATCTTAAAAATTAAAGAGCCAATATCGGTTTTTGGTATCGGGGCATCAGCACCAATACTGGTATGGGTGCATCCTTAACAAATACAGAAATTTTATTATTGAACAATACCGTCTTGGCTGTGTTTGTGTCCTTGTTATGATAAATCTTCCAGTGCCAGGTGGAAATCTTATCAAAGCTGTCGCAAGTATGTCTTTAAACCACGACCATACGGCCATGCCCACTTTTCACTGTCCACACTCCGAGAACTCCACCACCTTAACAATTGACAATCTTAGTCAAGTTCAAAAGTTGAGAGGTATGCAATTGTAAGCCATCATTATTTCTACAAGAGATGCTCCTTATTTTTTATGTATGCACATAATATCTTTGCTATTAAATTCCCCAAAACTAAACTTAAGGGAGAACTATGAGGTGAGTGCTTTTCACTCACCTCATAGTTCTAGCCGACCTGTGACAATGAGACTGTCTCAGGTCGGCTCAGTAGATCGAGAAGTGAGCGAACACATACCGGCGTTCGCTCACCTCTTGATCCTGTCACAGCCCTCTGCCGTGACAGGGGAGGGGCTGGATTCCCCCCTTACTGGTGCTAGCTGTCACACAAGTAAAGGTGAGAATGGGATAAACTCGCCAATATGTGCTTCTTTAAAAAAAAGTCTGCAATGGTAGTTTTCATTCTTGAAAAAAATATTATTTAATGCTTACAACCTCCAGAAATAGTATTTACTTAATGTGTATAATGTATATTTTGTATTTCGATTTTTTTTCCTTAAAGTAATATTGATCACTTTAATCTTTTTCCAATAATTAATCCAGATCAAACAAATATACATAGCTTTTTACATTTTTTCCCCAAACACTACAAAACCTGACTTCAACTCTCTCAGCTCAACTGCCCTTAACCGATCACAAGGGAGAGCAATGTCTCCAGCAGCCGTCCATTTACTAGCTTGGAGAAGGGAGGAAGGAGGAGAGGTGAGTGGGTTGGAGGAGAGTGGATTGTCTTGCTGTGCATGTGTGTTTGTGGAGACATGCACAGCTTACTAGCACACACAAAGGTAGCTCAATAGGACCCTGCAAGGGAAAGGAGACACTAAAACTGAATATCAGGGCCAGTGCTCAGGGGACCATCTAATTCTGCAGGAAGCTCAGACATTTAAACATCAATGACCAGCATCCATTGTATTAGATTTAATCAGCATTTGAAAAAGCTCAAAAACATTTTGATTTTAATATCACTTTAAAGAATTTCTCAAAAATAATCTTTGTGCCTCAATAAAAAAATAGTAACCATTTATATAGATACAGGACTGACATGTAAAAAATTCGAAGGATTCTCTGCAAATCTTGCTGTCCGACAGACAAAGTATAGGTGAACAGTCTGCATAGAACAGTTCTCACTTGTCAGGGTTATAATATAATGCTTCCTCTTCGAAAGCGTGCATTCACGTGACTGGACCATTGTTCTTGCTGAAAAGCCTTTCTTGTTGCCTGTGTATGTTAGAAATACAATATCTCCATGAAAATACATTCCAGACACAAAAGGAAAATTGTTCATGTAAGCCATCAATGCGCTTGGCATTGGCACCTTTGATGGATTTGTTGAGAAATGAAAGGTTATATAAGAATCATCCTTATCTTGTGAATTTTAATACAAAAATGGTGTTATTAAAGTAAGCACAAATATATGAAAATGGACTAAAATACCATTTCTTTCACCATTTCTCTCTTTTTTTTTTTTCCTATTGCAGAAGCATTTGAAATGGTAATACGACATGCAAGAAATTACACAAACACAATATTCAAGATGCATTACCAGAACATTTCACTGAAAACTTTTAAGCTTGTTGGTGAATTATTCACAGACATTTCACTGTATGTCTTGGGATCAGACATTAATGTTAATGACATGGTCAATGAGTTTTTCGATGGCTTGTTCCCAATAGTCTATAGCAGTTATTTAAACCCGGGGTTCAAGGATTCTGTGGAAAATGTAGAATGTCTTCGGCTTGCCAGAAGGGACATCAGTGCTTTTGGCCACTATCCCAAAACGATCATGACCCAAGTGTCAAAATCATTGCAAGCATCCCGGGTTTTCCTGCAGGCCCTAAATCTCGGCATTGAAGTTATCAATACTACGGACTATTTAAAATTCAACAAGGACTGTGGCAGGACTCTCCTGAAAATGTGGTATTGTTCTCATTGCCAAGGCTATTTGTTGGCACGGCCTTGTGCTGGATATTGTGGAATGGTTATGCGAGGCTGCCTGGCTAGCGTGGGAGAAATTGACCCTTACTGGAATGAGTACATCTCCTCAATTGAGAGACTCGCTAAAGAAATGCATGGAATTTATGATCTAGAACGTGTTCTGCTTAATCTCTTCTCACTCATCCAGGAAGCTGTGGTACATGCTGTAAAGAATGGAGGAAAACTTTCCACTGCGGTAAGTTCAGTACATTATTATAACAGATAATGAAAATACTATATTATTTCAGTGTTCAATGAACAGGGGACTTTTTGCATGTCCTGCTGTATAGTAGATCCTTTGACGAAATATGGAGAGTTTTGCATTTTTGGAGCATATTTCAAATTCTAACAAATATTCCACTTTTGGCTGTTGTAGAGGTATACCTACTAAATACCCACTTCCCAGTTTACTTTATTAACTGACTGAGCCACAATAGCTGAGATGTTCTGTAGTTCACAAAGGTGACCTGATAAAAAAGATGACACTGTTTGAGAGAACAGTGCAGGGTGCGCAGGACAGCAATGGATTTCTGTCAGGGTCAAAAGGTATTGTTTTACACTTCTCAAATTAATATAACAAAATGCCTTAAATGGCAAACTTAACAAGTCAAAAGGAAGCAAATTTTCCATATATTATATATGCAATTTGTTATTTCTTGTTGAATCAGTTATACAACATTAGAGAAAAACAATGTACATTGTTCAGTGCTAATTGAAGGGGAGTTAAGAAGGGAAGTTGTCCTGCAGCAATGTAAGTAAATTAAGCCTTGAAAGTTTATGCTAACAATTCCTACAGGTGTCCCAACTTTTGTTGATTACTCACAAGCTCTCTGTATGAAAGCAGTAATGGAACAGACTGTGCTACTACACCCTTTTAAGCAATATCTGGACAGTATTATACAGCAGGAAGTAGTTTATTGCTCTCAAAATGGTGAGAAAAAGGCAATTAACAAAGGAAGATAGACAGACCATTATAACACTTAAAAGTGTAGGTCCTTTAGAAAAATTGCAAATAAAGCCAAGGTGTTGGTGAATACAGTTTCCTACACCATCAAAGGGCACTTGGAAACTAGAGGAAACTCTGACAGGAAGAGGTCTGGTGGACCCAAAGCTACAACAGAATCAGAAGACAGGTTTCTGACAGTCAACTGCTTGCGTAACAGGCAGCTCACAGGACAACAGCTTCAAGCAAAGCTCCAGAGTTGATGACTTGTACAGAGTGAGTGGCACCCTGAACCAAAACTAATACCACAGCATTTTGCAGCACCATGCAATAACCTTTGGTATACGCCTAGTTAGTCAGGGGTTTATCCCACAGCTAGATAATGACCCAAAACTTACCTCCAGGCTGTGTCAGAACTACCTTAAAAGAAAAGAACAAGATAGTAGGTTTCAAATCATGGAATGGCCAGCACAGCCTCCAGGCTTAAACCCCATTAAGCTGGTTTTGGATGAACTGGACAGAAGGGTGAAAGCAAAGCAACCTACAAGTGCAACACATTTGTTGGAACTTCTGCAACAGTGTTGGGAAGAAACTTGACAAATAATATTTGCTTTCCGTTGCAGAAAAAATATCACAAGTGTGTTCAGCTGTTATATCTAAAAAAGGTGGCTGCTTTTATTAATCAAAAATCTAGGTTACATTTTGTTTAAATGATTGCATGATTTTTCTTGGATGTCCAATCATTTATTTCTTCTATGCTTTATTTCAGAGTACATCGAGACATTAAACTGCGTAAATGTTCTAAAACTTGTGCCCGTTAGTGTGTATATGTGTATATATACAGTACAGTGCAAAGGTTTTAGGCAGGTGTGAAAAAATGCTCTAAAGCAAGAATGCTTTCTGAAATAAAAGTGTTATGTTTATTTTTATTAATTAACAAAATGGAAACTAAATGAACAGAAGAGAAATCTAAATCAAATCATTAATTTGTGTGACCACCATTTGCCTTCAAAACAGCATCAATTCTTCTAGGTACACTTGCACACAGTTTTTAAATGAACTCGGTAGGTAGGTTGTTCCAAACATCTTGGAGAACTAACCACAGATCTTCTGAGGATGTCGGCTGCCTCAAATACTTCTGTCTCTTCATGTAATCCCAGACAGACTTGATGATGTAGATATTTCAGCTGTTTTGGGGCCAAACCATCACTTCCAGGACTCCTTGTTCTTCTCTACACTGAAGATAATTCCTAATGACATTGGCTGTATGTTTGGGGTCATTGTTCTGCTGCAGAATACACAGAGTCCTCAATCTTTTATTCTGCAGTCCCTGTTATGAATAAAAAGGAAGCATCCATACTGAGTGCTCCTGTCCATTCATAAACTGTGGATATAGTATGAGTTACTATGTCCACAATCATAAATAATCAGGAAGTGATATAAAACACATCTTGTTCATTCATAACTGGAGGCACAGTAAGCATACTGTGCCCACATTGATTTACAAACACTCACTGATCGCTGAGTGTTTGTATACTGCTATCCATCCTGACTTGATGTCACAGGAGACTGAACCAGGGTGGTGTGGGAGGAGAGCTTGGCCTCCAGTGAAAGCTGTCTCCGCCCTGCACCACTCTCCATCCTAAAACGTTCTCTCCTCCCTGATAGACGCTGGTCTCTGTCCCATCTGAAGACCCCTGCCTCTGCTGACATGGTAATAAAACCTTACTTTAATGACTTCTATGTTATCATAAGTGTCCCTGGCCCATTACACCTTGTCCCCTGTACTTGTCTGAATTTAACAGACATACTCTGGTATATGGTTTTGTATGTGATATTTTCTTGCAGTAGCGTTTCATTATCTAGTGATTTCAATATTTGTACAGAAGAAAGGTTAGCCATGTAGGGCCACGTTGTATCATTCTTTGCATTTTAACCTTTCTCGATATTACTACAAAAGTTTTGCCATACACTTGCACTGTACTGTTCTATGCCTTTCTGCGAATAGACAAAATGTTGGCATGTCAACTTTCTGATTCCATGCAATCTTATCTATCTTCTAAGTGTGCAGTGTATAAGGAGCATCACATAATTGTAGGGGACTACAGGAGAGCAGAAATTGGTGCACCACACCCCGATAAATCTTTTATAGCATATAAATTGGTAAACCAAAAGCAAGGGGTTTTGAAACAGTGAATTGGTGCCACCAAACTAAGTAACACATACAATCCCAATTAAAAATTATTTATTTGAAACAAACATTTTTAAACAATGGTAACACACTTATATAAAAAGAGGGGGTATAAGATAAAAATTAGCATCATATCCAGCATCATGATTCAAATTGGGTCACAGTAAATAGAAACCTGTATTCATCATCCAATACAGGCAGATAATTAACTGTTCTGTATCACCAAATGAAGGAGCATTAATAGGCGAGTCGTATTGTATACTGACTACTGGATATTTGACATGGAGATGCACATGGAGGTTTTGGTACTCTATATAACACAATGTGAGGGTATATAAATCTATTGTAATATACAAACTTCCAAAAAACTACACATCACAGTGCTCAGCTGTCCCCAGCTCAGAAATTCTTCATCGCCAATCATTGGAGAATAGGCTGCAGTCCTTAAGACCACTGGGAAGTATCCTCACAAGACATGCAAAACAAGTAAAATAAACAGCACCTTCTCCTCTTATGATGACGTTTATTTAAATGGAGTAAATAAAATTACATAAAAAGCTACTCACATGTTAGCATAGGAAATCCACAATTAGATGTACAGGGAAGACCAACTAGCTGACGTGTTTCGGGGGAAATTCCCTCTTCAGAGCCAGCATATCATACGCTCACACAGAAACAAATACTGGGTAAAGAGTATGTGACAAACAATCTGAGCCAATCAGCAGTGCCCTATTGTGATATGTGTAGGGAATATATAGGTAGGAAAGTGGATAACAGAGTTTTGACTATGGGACTTTTTCCACTTAAACTGTTTGCCTTAATTTTCCCTGATTCCAATAGCTGGTGCCACATTTGCCGCCTGGGTCTCCCATTGTGTTAGTGTCAGGAATGACAGAAGCAAGTCAATAAGTGGGAAATATAACTTTAACAGTAAGCATACAAAAGCATATTATTTCAAGACTGAATGTGCAGATGAATGAAATAGTACAATGATTTGTTGATAGGGTTTATTTCCACAAGAAAATTGACATGACAAAAAATAAATGTTATCGATCTTCAGCAATACTTCCAGTTTAAATTGTTGAGGTTCCCAGTGTTGAATGCCCAATAGCATCCTTATTTCAAACAAGTGCTTGGGATTATTATGGCATGTTGAGAAATGCTGTGCTACAGTTATCCCAATATCAGGGAATTTAAAGACCCTCCTTTACTATCCTCTCAGGGAGTTAATAAGATTGTGCACATTAATTTTCATAACCTTTCTTTTAGTCACTGTCCCAACATTATTAAGCTCCAGATTTTCACATCCACATTCAGGGAGACAAATAGGAATTAAAGGTAAAGAAAATCAAGGATAGAATCTTCCAAACTAAATTTTTAGTTTTTTCTTTATTAACTGAAGACATTACAGCAGATTGTACAATAAAATATACAATAGAAAAAATGTCAAGCAAGCAGCCATGCCAGAGGCAATGGTTTAGATATGAGCCATAGGAGGAAGGATTATACTAGACAGCAACTAAATATAATCACATACTTCATATGTGAACAGAGTGCAGATAATCAAACTGCATCACTCGAAACATGAGCGGGTAAATAAAACACCAGAAACAACTACAAGATTAATTGTCAAATGTGCTAGATAAATACAAAAAAGCTATTAGGGAAAAAGAGAGAAAGAGGAAAGGAAACTAAAGTACAGCAAAGAACAGAGGCGGGAGGGGACAACAAGCAAAGGAAGAAAGCTATAGAAGAACAGAAGAAACCGGGGACTCAGCCTGGAAATACAGCAGCACCAGAATGGGAACCCCAAAAATGAACAGTGCACTTAGCACTGATGCAGCAGTTGGCTGATTCTTGGGAGGTGCCAGAGGGAGTAAACAACAGGTGAAGCGAGAGGATTCCATCAGTCAGAGTCCTCTGACGCCAACGCATCATATCTGTCAGAAAACCTGAAAGAAGTCCAAGCAGTCCAAGTGGAGGAAAATTTCCCTTCAGTGTTTTGTAGGGATGCTGTCAGGTCTTCCATGGTAGACTAATCCTCCCACCATTCAACTTTGGCTATCTAAGGTAAAGGATATTTATCTTTCCAAAGTAAAGGAATACAGGCCGTAGCTGCATTTAACAGGTAATGAGTAAGGGAGTGTTCGTATTTGGAGAGCGGTCTTGAAGTCATATGTAACAAACACGCAGCCAAGTCAGCACTAAGTTTCACCATAGTAAAGTCTTCAATGATGGGGAGGATCTAGTCTCAGAAGAGCCTCAACTTTGGGCAAGACCAAAAAATATGTGATGTCATTCCTAATTCTGAGCCGCACCTCCAGCAACTATCCGGAATTGAGGACTTCATTTTATGCAAGACTCAGGGCACTCTGTACCATCACGAAACAAGATCGGAACCCTTCCTAAATCTTTCTCTCGTCTCTGAAGGAACATGGGAGAAAAGTCCACAGAGGGAGCGACAAGGGATTTATACAGGAGGGAGATAGCATACAAAGGAGGTAGATTCCCCATACACCTGTTTGCATATAAAATAGTGGTGGAGAGCCCTGTTGCGATTAGTACCCTTTAGAGTTAGTTATCTGTCTACAAATAAAACTGAAGTTTACTCTACTTACGTTTTGCCTTCCTTGGTTTCACCCCTCCTCCAATCAACACGCTAGTGATTTAAAAAAAAAACTAAAAACTTTCCGTTTTCATTACATACCATATAATGGATCCAGTGATGGAATCACTAGGTCCCTATGCTTCTCTGTGCAATGCAGACATCATGGCTGGTGGGACGGGCCATCAGGGTGCTGTACATAGCTTCCTGAAAACATCACAGCACCCTGCTTCAGGTTCCTCTCAGGAGCACTTAGCACCGATGCAGCAGTTGGCTGATTCTTGGGAGGAGCTATGGAAATATCAAAATGCCTTGATGGGTTGATATCAGTGTGAAGGAATGATTGTTCCTGGGCAGGCTATATTTGCATGCAATAGGCGTACCAGAAGGAAAGCGACAAAACCAGAATGTATAAGGTCCAAATTTATTTTAATTCAGATTCTCATATCATAAAAAGCCAACATAAAACATTGTGAGCAGAACATAATATTGATTGGTGTGTAGGTGTCATTGGATACCAAGCATGAACACTTATGAATATCTCATCCAATATTAGGAAATAGACTACAGATAGGAAATCTAGGAATATGATATAAAAATATTGTCATTAAATAAAAAAAATATAGAATAAATAAGTAACATGTAGATCACATTTTTTATCAGATACATTCTTATTGGGTTTTACAACATTTAATATGCAAAAGTAAAACAAAATCTCCCCCCCCCCCTTTTCTCAAGTCCAAGTGTGGATGGCATAGTCCATGAAGTCAGAATTTGCATACACTTGGAACATACAAAACCACATGTAACATAAATATTCATAACAAATGAACAATTATTGAAGGCATTGCAGGCTATAGAGAGAACCATTTACATTTTCACAGTTGTAACAAGGTCATGATATTATATTCAAGGAGCTATATCCTGGCATCCATATAGTGAATTGATGTGTCTGTAGTTTTACAAATTTACCACTACATAATGAAGACTAAGAAGTATTGTGTATGATTCCAGTATTGTTAATAATAAAATGCAGAGATGTATTAACAGCAAATGTAGTTATTTACCACAGTTCATTTATGCATGGCTAACAACCTCCTGCTCCCAATGCCTCCAGATGTATATTATGAGTGTATGCAGCCTCTCTGTGTTGCAACGACGCAATAGAGCAAAGCAACCTGAATTATTGAAATTAACTCAGTAGCATGTTAGCAATTTAGACTATCTGGGGCCAACCCCAAGGTAGCCAACCAGGCTTCCCAGATATTTTCAAACTTTTGTGGCTTGTCCCTCCATTTTTATGCTTTCCTTAGTGCAGTGTGGCATTAACAGGCGCTACCCACATTGATTTAATAGGTGGGGTTGGAGAGATCCAACGCATCCAAAGCAGTCATTCTTTTGGCTAAGAATAAAGTTCTGGATAGGGATAATTCAGTAAACTGATCCAGATCTGCCAGTTCAAGAATACCCAACAAGCACAGCTTAGGGTCAGGCACTAAAATGAAAAGTCTTTGTTGATTGTGGATTTGATTTTATGCCAGTAAGGATGCAATTTGAGAAATCTCCATAGTAAACTGTATGTTATCCCCTCTATGTAGGTCAAATTTAAAAAAGGAAAAGTAGATAAAATAAAAATGACATAAAATCATGTACATATACACTGCCTGGCCAAAGAAGAAAGTCACCACCTTGATTTAGCTAAGCAAATAGGTAAGATCCTTCCATTGAATAATGCAGTGATCACTGCAGTGATTATTTTTTTAGCTGTTAACAAATTATTTAACCCTAACTGATGCAGCTAGTAGCTTCTCATTTCTTAAACAACCATATCAGAAGACATATCCTGTGGTCGTGGAAAAGATAGAACTCTGTTTAAGAAGGGTCGAATTATTGGCCTACGTCAAGCAAAGAAAACTAAGGAGATTGCTCAAATTGTGAAAGAGTGGTTCAGGGGGCATAAGACATCATTTTCATATATAGATTGGCCACCACAGAGTCCAGACCTTAACCCAATTGAGAATCTTTGGGATGTGCTGGAGAAGACTTTACACAGTGGTCCGACCCTCCCATCATCACTACAAGATCTTGGTGAAAAATGAATGCAACTCTGGATGGAAATAAAGGTTGTGACATTGCATAAGCTTATCGAAACAATGCCATGGTGAATGCAGGCCGTAATCAAAGCTAAAGGCGGGCCAGCAAAAAATTAGTGTGTGACTTTTTTTGGGCCTGGCAATCTATAACTGAAATTATGGCCGGAGTTCAGCTTTACCAAGTTTACCTGTAAAAGGATGAAGTTATTATGCGGTTCTCAATCTGATACCCTTGAAAATGTTGCTTGTCTTCCTGCTGCATCATACTAGTTCAATGGCACAGCTTAAAAGATTACTATGGGTTTGTATAGTTATCTTTTACATTATACCCCCCGCCCCTCCCGCCAGCACCCTTGTCACCTTTTCAAGCTGCCAGATTCAAGCTGTGCAGCCCATGGGGAGCCTCTCCTCCACTGCTGCAAACTCTATTGCCTGTCCACCACTTCTTCTAAGCATGCAAGAATAAAATGCCATTAATTCCTGTGGACATGCTGTCTATTATACGATCCAACAATAGATAGCTTCTGCATAAAAGAATTAATAATTCACAATGCATATGCAGATTAATCAAGTGACCAGCCAGTGAGATTACAGCAGTGGCAGCACAGCGTGGATCTTTCAGGAGCATGGATTGGTGGATAAGAGTTGGTAAATGTCCATGTGGGAAAATAGAGGTTCGTAATCATTCAATGGAAAACAGTTTGGTGTTTTTAGGCATAAGACCTACACAGTTATGACATGCTGAGGACAAGGGGCCATACACTAAGGGGTAAGGGGTTCAAATAAGGGGTTCAAATCAATGAATCTGTGGATAGCAGTTAAAAACACGGGAACAACACAAAATTAAACAGGTTTTCAAAAGTTGAAAATGTTCTAGGTTATGAGGCAGTTTTAGGTACAAATAATGCTTATAAATGGACTTTAAATGCATTAGGTGTTTAGCTATTTTGACATTGCAGGAATCAATTTCCCTTTTAAATAATTTCTTTTAGCAATTTGTTTTTCTCCAATATGAGTCATGCTGATTTTTGTGCCTAAAGTTCTTTGACACATTGGCACAGACAAACTATTAAAAAAGAACTTAGCAACAGTGGTGTCAAAACCCCGCATATTTTACCATCTGGCACTCTGTTAAGTTTACCTTCCATCAAAGATGCCTTCTCTGGTTTGAGACCGATTGTATATGCAGTTTTGTTTCCCTGTTACGACAGCGAATATCTTTTAATCAGCACCACTGTCTTTGTGGCAAGACAAACAGGCTGTACATTATCTCTAATGAGGCAATCTGTTTAGTTCTACGCTGTATTGTACACTAAATGCCGCTCTCAATAATCTTATGTAGGCATCACAGAGGAGTGAAGAATTCTCTCACAGTTCTGGCAGCTAATCGATAACTTTTTTCCACCCCTCCTCGATGGATTGAGGTTTTTAAAATATTCAAAGCAAACTCATTACTTACAGAATTACTGTGTTGATGTTTTTTTTCTTTTACATATATAAGATATATATCCATCACTTCCTTCTACCATTTTTCTCTAATCTTTATTGGAAAACAACAATTTAACTGGCTTTGATTCATCAAAGTCAAAACAGAGTTTTTTTTTATCCTTGTGATTAAATAGTGTCATATTGTCAGCATGTAGGAATGTGTTAAGGGGGTGCTATGATTTACTGTTTTGTTGGTTTGTTTTTTTTAATGAGATTTATGAGCACATTTTTATATTAACACTACCTTAAAGTAACCACACCTTTTAACCTGCCTGGTGGTCTGATTATTTCCTCCTTTTTTTTCGGTTCTTTTTTTTCTTCAAATTACTACCGGTTCCGCCCCCTTGCGACGTGGACGCTTGCAAGGGACGGAACCCGGAAGGCAGATGCCGGCATCGGCCGGAGGACACAGCGTGGCTCGAGGGGCAAGGAAAAGAGACGCTACGCTGTAATACCGAGTGTGGCTCAGGGGTTACCGCTTATGGTACTGGAAATTAACCCAGAGCCACACTCGGGATTACCGCCAAGGAGGTTAAAGGTGCCCAGTGACATTTGTCTTTTTGGCTGGAATTGGTTGATGGGCTAATACAGGCATAGGCAACCTCAGAACTCCAGCCGTTGTAGAACTACAAGCCCCATGAGGAATTGTAAGACTGACGGGCATGACTCCCAAAGGTGTTTTGGACATGGTTCCAAATTTAGATCGGATCAAAAGTTCCGTACTTATATCTGCCGCCTGGCCTGATTCAATATAGAGTATACTCTCGGAGATAAAAATGAAATCACGCCAACTCATTCGGTGTAAAAATCACTTCTGTTTTTATTGTTCTCCTTTTCGTGGTTTTATTTAACATATGACCGTGTATATTTAAGCGTAGCATTGCAGAAAAGTATTTTAGTTTTATATATTCTAGCTTATCATTGGTTAGATCCATTTATGCATAACTTCCTTCTTCTTAGGTGTAGTCTCGAGAGGAGGTACCAACTTGGTTCCTATTTCTACTGCGTACTTCGGGGGTGCTTAGCACCAATTTCTGAGCAAGGTTTTAAAGAAGGCAAGCGAGCAAAAAGCAAATTATTTGTTACCCCTACACAAAATAAACATTAAGATAATAAACACACCACACATTTTTGACAATTCCATTATTAATAAACCCCCCCACCCCTCCAAAGTGTCCCACAATGTAGTCTCGAGAGGAGGTACCAACTTGGTTCCTATTTCTACTGCGTACTTCGGATCTGGGGGGGGTGCTTAGCAGTTTTAAAGCAAATTAACATATATATTACAATTGTCTATTGAGATAGGCATTTTGTCATAATTGTACTTAACCACTTCCATTACAAAGGCATGATGGGATTTGTAGTTTCACCACAGCTGGAGGGTCAAAGTTGCTTACCCCTGACACTGCGGGCCAGGCTGATTGGGGCAAATACAGGTAAGAAAGCTTAGAAACCTTCATGAATTGTGGTTTCCCTCTAGACCTGGGTGTTAGAGGTGCCTGCAGTGCACCTCTTCTGCAATGCACTACAACTTTTAGAGTGGTGCATTCATGCCTGTGTGTCTGATTGTCCTATAGTGTCTGTGGCCAGCTTAAAGCCCAATGTCAGCCAACATTTTTTTCCTTTTTTTTGAGCTTTAGGCACAGTAAGGAAGAGTTATAACCTCTGTCAGATTGTAAAGGCTGTCTGTGACCTGCTGAGTGCATATCCCCTCATTTCCTTTTTTGCCTGCTGCTCATCACTTAAAAATAAAGGGGACAGAGAAAACAATAAAATCCTGCTTACGCAATATGAACACTGCTGTCTGTATCTCTGTTAGAGGGATTTCCCTTCCATTCCTGTTCTGCCTGATACAGTTCAAATAAACAGGATGCAGGGAGAAAAAAAGGTTTTGGCTGGGGTTGGACTTTAAAGTAGTTTTAAACTCCCAAACTTTTTAAAATAATGAAACCAGGTCAAACAAATATACATTGCCCTGCAACTCTCTCAGCTCAGCTTCCTTGAACTCCCTGTCTCGTATAAGATTACAAGGAATAGCACAATCTCCAGTAACTGTCCAGCTACTAACCTGGAGAAGGAGGAAAGGGGAGCAGGGAGATAGAGTGTCTTGCCTTGCAGTGCCTGTGTGTTTGTTGGATAGGTTCCATAGGATTCTGCAAGGTAAAGGAGCCACCCTAAAAAAAGGATATCTGTTCCAGTGCTCAGGGGACCAACCAATTCTGCAGAAAACATAATCATGAAGGAGCAGCATTCATTGTAAGGGATTTCGTCAGCATTTGAAATGGCATAAAAACCTAATGCCACTTTTAATTAACTTTTCTTGAAAGGAGTATGGGGAATGCCAGTACTGATCTCCTTTTTAAAGGTTCTAGGGCCCCGGCTGTTATATTGACCCTTTGTGTCACTGATCCTGAAACAAGCACCAGGTAAACCAAACTCAATAGATGTATGTCAACAAACAGATGGTGTAAGTTGATATTACATTCACTGCATTTTTTTTCAGCCATCGCAAGTCTATTTAATAGTTGTCACTAGAACAGATGTCATTTGGAAATTCCTCTTTTGTTCCTGCTCTGGAAACGACTCAAAATGTTGGATTTCTTTTCTTACTTTGAGTCTGCAACAGTGTTCACAAGGGCAGAAGAATAGAAAGGCTGCAAGCCACTGATCTCTCCTAAAATCCATCAGGGCAGACCCACCACGCTGGTCCTGGTCTCGCACGGGGGACAGCAGAGCCCGGGAACCGGC
>NW_017307109.1:363993-365439 GCF_000935625.1 Nanorana parkeri | reverse complement strand
GGGGGGGACACATGGCGCTGCACCGTGCAAGCTTTTCGGCGCCTGTACAGACGCCGGATTGCTTGTATTTAAACACCAATTGTCTGCTGTTTTAAATGGTACCAAGAACACAGCTGCAACGGTAGCCGTGTTTTTGCTAAAATCCACTTCCAGTGGATGACGTGTATTTACATGAACCCGCTGGAAGTGTTTAAGGGCTTTGTGTTATGCTATAAAGTTCAATATCAGGGGTCGGCAACCTTGGGCACTCCAGCTGTGATGAAATTACAAATCCCATCATGCCTTTGGCTCTGGAAGTCATGGCTGTAGCTGTCAAGAGCCTTATAGTGCCTCCTGGGACTTGTAGCTCCACAACAGCTTGAGTGCCAAGGTTGCCTATTCCTATATTATCTGCATTAACAGTTTTCTCCCTGCTGGTGCTCTGGTATGGAAATAAAGGATATTTCTATCAATGCAGTTGGGTTCCATTAGTGTTTTTTGCATTGGAGGATATCTTCCTGTCTTGCTCCACCATTCACATCAATTTGATGTGTACTTTTATTGTGCTTCTTGCACCATTGTACTTCACTAACCATATCAAATTGATGTCAATTCCAAATTCCTCTAGTGTTATATATATTACTTCCCTTATAACAATATCATATTCCTGAATGTAGTCAACAAACAGATGGTGTAAGTTGATATTACATTCACTGCATTTCTGCAGTATTGTGCACAACAAGAAAATCAGATCCCTGGTTAATCTTGTTTTCAAAAAAACACACTGACCGCCAGTATTTCTTCAACATAAGGTTCTAATCTCATTGCCAAAATTATTCACATCATAGTTTAAAGTCCATAGAAGGAAATGGAGCCTAACTATAAACACATTCCATAGTTTAAAGTCCATAGAAGGAAATGGAGCCTAACTATAAACACATTCCATAGTTTAAAGTCCATAGAAGGAAATGGAGCCTAACTATAACAGTGGCTTGTTTTTTGCTCTGGTCCTTACAACTATATAAGTGATATAGGTAGCTCGCTGCCAAAGAATCAATGCTAGGTATTTTTCCCCATCTGTGTCTCATCGGTAGAATTTCTCTTCACTTCCTGTCCTGTAGACACAACAGTAAGCAAGAGGAAATCTCTCTAAAGTGAGGGAAACCCCTACTTTAATAGTAGACTGGTGCATTCGTTTTTTTCAGATGACAATCTGCAAATTCCAAAATTCTGATGCATCCGAATTTCCAAGTGGGAAAATAACTAATTTTGAACGTATACTAATTTTTTATAGGGAAAATTTGGATGCATGCGAATTTTGTTTGAATGTCTTTTTTGGAATGGACAGAAAACTGAAAAAAGAACAGTATGGGGTCCCCTCAAATTCATAAATTCATACCAGACCCTTTAGGTCTGGTAGGAATTTTAGGGGGGACCTCATGCCAAATCTCTTACAGACCCATGATC
>NW_017307109.1:348120-363915 GCF_000935625.1 Nanorana parkeri | reverse complement strand
AAAGGGGTTGGGACGATTGTGCGCCCCCCCCCCCCTAAGCACCATACCTGGCAAATTGCCCTAAACATGGGGCAGGGTCCATGTTGATGAGGACAAGGGCCTTCTCCCCACAACCCTGGTTGACGGTTGTGGGGGTCTGTGGGCAGGGGGGCTTGTTTGAATCTGGGTAGAACCCAGATGCCATTTCGCCCCCTTTGTGAATAGATAGATAGATAGATAGATAGATAGATATATTATATACTGTGTGTGTATATATATATATATATATCTATCTATCTATCTATCTATCTACACACACATACATACATACACAATATATATATATATATATACATATACACACACGCACGCACACACACACACACAGTATATAATATATATCTATCTATCTATCTATCTATCTATCTATCTATCTATCTATCTATCTACACACACACACATTTTTTTTTTTTTATTATAGCTGGAATTCTGCTTTAATTTCCAAGGATTGAATGGTGTCACCATCCACTAATTTATTACAGCATCCTGCATGAACTGTTGGCAAGCTTGTAAGGGGTACAATGAATACAATACAAATTCAGAAAAACAGTAAAGCACTGCACTGCTAAACAGGAGGCAGCATGGCATGTATATTTTCTGAGCAGTTATCACTGTACATATGGTTAAATAGTAGAATCTATTAACATATTAAACATGTTGATAACATTGGTTACATGTGAATCACTTAGAAGGGTTTAAAGAGGCAATCCAGGTAAGCATTAGTAAATTAAATGTATTAAAGGCATCTCAATGACAGCTTTGCTCATGCAAATGTTTGTTCACTTTTTTGGGTTTCTGATGAATAGTGTGCAAATTAGGGAGTTCAAGACTTTTGGTGCTTTTGTGCAGTGTATACCAGTTAGCACATTCTTTCAGAAACTTACGCAAAGGCATCATATACAATGGTGACTATTATTATATGGATTTAGCTAGGGATGTTCAGATATCAGTGTCAATACTTGGCATTTTCAGGAGAACTACTAGGGTTGCAGCTGGGACCTGGCTCTGGTTCTTCATCACTGTCCTGAAATCATTAGTCTGTATTGTTTTAGAAAAACTGTCACATGACAAAAAAAATTGTCAGTATTTGTACTTGAAAAAATTGTATCGGTGCATCCCTAATATTTATATTTAAACAAATCATACATAAAACAAGGCTGCACAAATCCCAGGAGCCCCGTATGCTCCTTAAATATGACAGCGGCCTCCTAACTTTTGAATTTTTCTCTAGTCCTAGTCTTGGAGCTGGAAAAGTATCTGTACTTGTACCTGTACCTGGTATGCTACTTGGTATGTGAACATCCCTAGATTTAGCAATTAAACTAATGTAAACACATATTTGGTTTCAAACTCACTGCTTTCTTTCCAAGCCACGTTCCAATTTTGTTTTCATGTATACATATAAACATGCAAATGCATAGATTCATGGAAATATGTGTATTTATGAATATGTAGGAGATAAAACACATCTAAAAACATCTGGGTATAGGAGGCCAGTGACTGGTATCCTTGATTCCATGAGTTTAGTTTCAAACATAAATAAACCGGTCAGCAAGAAGGGCATGCCACACAATTGGCTAGTCAGCAGCAGTTGTGCCAATGATCCCAAACTAGCCAAGGTTTGCCATGCTTACGCTCTCACCTTCCAAGAGCATTATGTCTCCCACTTGTTTTTTAAAACAGTTAATATTATTACTGCCCTGGAACAGTAATGTAATTTGCGACTATATGCAGAACTGTGTAGGAAGTCCCTCTACTGTTTTAGGTTGCTAATAGTCTTCTGCAGTTATTCTCGTTATTCCCGTTATTTGTAGATCCACAGAGGCTTGGTAACATTAACCTGCAGTTAAATTTTCCTAAAGAACTCTGCATGTGTAAACCAGTGGTGTTAACACAGATTTGATGTCATCTGCTATACCACCACCAAGGTTAGTAGTACACTGTTTTCTCCCCATAGAGGGCACATTACCATGGTGGGGTTCTCCCTATGGAGGGCACCTTTTGGGGGTGGGTTTCTTCCCATGGAGGGAATGTCTCCATGATGGACTTCTTCCCGTGGTGGTTGTCTTCCTATAGTGGCCTTCTTTTCGTGATGGCATTTTTCCCATAGAGGGCTCCTTCACATGACTGTCTCCCTGACTACATTTAATTTTCTTTGATAATATGGCAGACGCTTAAACAAGAATGATACAATATTTTAAACTAAACTTTGCTATTATTTCACCACACCATGGATAATCAATAAATGTAAGTGATAATCAAGCTGCTTTTTACAGACATTTTTGGCAATGTGCTAAATGGACCAATTTTAGTTATGCTCATCTACAATTTTTATAAAGGGTACAGCTGCATCACCTGTTAGCAGTACTGACTCACCAAGGCATCATGGGAGTGAAAGAAACTGAAACTTTGAATTGTCTCCAGGATTAGTTGGCTGTTGATGCATGAAAGGAACAAAACTTCTTGGAAGAGATTCCAAGGGCTGAGAAATTTCAAAATGTGTTAATAGGACCTGCTATAAATTGTGAAAATGTAATAAATTGCATTCTAATTTTTAGGGTTGCACAGATACCAAGTACAGTACTCGGTACGAGTACATGTACCGATACTTTTGAGCTCCAAGACTACACTAGAGAAAAATTCAAAAGTTAGGAGGCAGCTGTCATTTGTAAGGAGCACACGGGGCTCCTGGGATTTGTACATCTCTGTTTTAATGTACGATTTTGTTTTTATAAATGTAAATAAAGGGATGCACAGATATCAGTTTTGCGAGTACGAGTACTGGTACTTACAAGTACGAGTACTGATACATTTTTGTTTATTGTCATGTGACAGTTTTTCTAAAACAATACAGACTAATGATTTCAGGACATAGGTGGAGCGCCAGAGCCAGGTCCCAGCTGCAACCGCTGTAACCCTGGTAGTTCTCATGAAAATGCCAAGTATCTGCACTGGTACTCGAAAAGTATCTGTGCATCCCAACTAATTTTCTTAAACGTTTTTTTTTTTTTTTTAGCAATGTACAATTAACATATTTGAATGAATCAAGGGTGTATATATATATACAAAAAAAATACTTAGCGGGTGCCCAAGGACTAAAGTGGGGGGCCCAATCTACTTGTCTCTCATGACAATTTACTTTTCATGGTACAAAAATAATTTTAACCAAAACCGTATTTAATCGTGCTAAGAAGCACTTCTCATTGGTCAGCGTGGTCAAGTGACTGCGCTGACCAATGAGTGCTCGCAATTTGCAAGCAAAATTCAAAATGCATAATGCAGGGCTGTGCTGGGTGGCAGTACAGAGTATGGATAGTACACCTGTAGCGGTTGAGGGAAAGGTAAGTATAGTGACGGGGGAGAGGGAGCCAGATTTGAATGGGTAATTCCATTTTTTCAAATCACTTAGAAAAGTGAACTTTCCCGCGGCAGGGCTAAATGTAAAAAAAAACCTACCTGCCCGGCACCTGGAACTGCATATTCCAGGCATCGCGTGATATAAATAATGCACCCCTGTATGGACTGAGGAGCTCAAGGGCTGCTGCAGATGATCAATACATTTGCCTGTGCTGGTGACATTTTATGCATATGTTAATCTTATGGCAACACTGAAGCCATGCCCCTTTTCCCTGGGATGTTTTGACTGACACAGAAGGACATCCTGGTTTATGTACATTGTAGTACAATGGAAAATCATGTGTGACTTATAAAAAATATTGTAACCGAGTGCATTGACCACAATAATTCTACATAAAATAGAGTTGGCTAGTTTATAGCAGCTATTAGCCGAGGTGATTAATTGTCCTCCCTGCTGCCTATTGTAACATTTTTCTTCCAACAAATACATGCAAGTCATTAACATTGTTACTGTATTGCATTGTGCATGGATTAGTTTGCCATAAGATTTGTGGATAAACTTTATGAGCTTTCCAACCGTGTCAGGCAAAGATGTATTTGAATGTTTTAAACAGATGTTGTAATGCTTTTAAGCCTCTTGTCAGGAAATGAATAGCGATGCTTAGTACGGATGGACTATTTATTAAACAATGCTAAGAGTGATAAGGATATTATGTTTACTGCACCGCCTGAACTGGCAGACAGGAATTCCATAGTCATATTAAGATGTCCCATTTACATACACTATTACTTACAGCTATATATTTGTTTCAAGGATGGTGAATTTGTTGTATTCCATTTGGGTAGGATGTATTGCATATCTAAATCATGTGTAACTGCATTATTGTTGGCTGTAACTGTCCATAAATATTTACAGGCGTTCATTTGTATAAAATCTTCCCTTAATCACATCCCCCTTATTTAGCTGCCATTCTGCTTTTCTCTTGCAGAATGCTATTCCATAGGGACATAACAGAGCTGAAATTTAAATCCTGCCATCATAAATTCTCCTTGGTTATATTTTCCTGACCCCCAAGACCTTGAGGTACTAAGTGGTTTCTGGACTACTTAGAGGTTATTTGCATAAAGGAAGTAATGAATGATATCCTGGCTTTTATCTAAACTTGCTGCATATTTATGATGCAAGGACAGCAACTTTTAGGAGGAGCCCTTATTATTGCAAAGCACAGGCAAGTGCTTATTGCAGTTCATTAATTGGTCTTGTAAAAATCTTTGTTCCCTGTTTTTGAGGCTCTCAGGGATGAACCACCTTTCCTAAGCACCTACCTTTATTCAACCACTTCAAAACTCACAGAGCTCAGGTATATGTGGCTTATAGTAGGTTCCATTTTTTTTTCTCACTAAGCCAATGTGTGTCCCAGAATTCACATCTTTCATGTTGCTTCTGGCAGCAGCCTCGCCCGATCTGTTCCGCTGAAGTTTTAGGATTTCCTTAACTCATCATTTAAAAGACGTGTTATATTTATTATCAACGTAATCTTTATGTTCATCATTGTGATTTGCCAACCACTGTTTGAATGTGACTACCAAAATGCCAGAGCTTGGGGACCACGGAGTTCCTAGCTTAGTGTCTTCAGGTTGAATACATCTAAATTGGCTGTGGGTTTTCCAACATAAAATTAAACATGCATATATTTATTTTTAATTATAAATTTTTTTTGTGAGCTGTTAAAGGTTGGGAAGGTACCAAATATTTTTTTTAGTAGCCTGTTGAGGATTAATGTTTTTGGTAGAGCTGTGTTTTTTTCTCTGTAATGTTGCTTAGCTAGCTTTACCTGTCCATCGTTTGGCACAATTGTATGTTTGTGCATACATACAGGGTAGAAAGAGCATTATGAATGCCGTATGTTACAGGGAAAAAAAGCAATCAACTGGAAAAATCAATGATGCCAGGCTTGATTGAAGGAAGGCCTACAGACATAAGCACCTAATGGGAACAAAAGAAAAGGAAGTAACCTGAACTGATAGACATTGCAGTCCATATGGAGAAGTGAGTGTTAGAGGTAGCCAGACAGTATGGGAGTAGAGGGGAATGTTTTGGTTCCAAATATCATGCTGCTGACTCTCGTATATTTGCTATTAACATGGCAAATTTTATCAATTTTAACCAGCTTTTGATTGCAAAAATGTTTGAACAGATCAAGACAACCTACCAACATCCCTGGCATATAAACTGTTAACGGTTGGTTACCTTAATCTGTTTGCTTGATTTTTGCATTTGAAAGCTCAATAAAATGGGTTTAGATTACTAGAAAACATGCCTTGGTATAATCTGCAGTAGAGCTCATTTTCGTAAAACCTAATTGGAACAAATGTAGTAAAAAGTAATTTCTTTCATCCTTCAAGGCTCTTTTATAATGTCTAATGGCTCATGTCATTATTTTGGCGATCATTGTCTGAATAAACACATTTGTCTGCCTGGTACAACTGCTCTAAGACGTGTTTTATGTAAACAGAATACTGTGAAGTAATCCAGAATTAAAGTAGGTGGGGACAGCATGGCAATAACGCCTAAGGTCACCAAAGTCCCTTCGGCACATTGTTTACAGAGTACTAACTGAATAAATCATAGAACTGGTAAATATTTGTCCATTGTTGTCCTAAACAGCATCTATTCTGTAATTCATACATTGTTCTAAAGTATACAATTTGTTTTATAATAATTTCAGAAGTAATTGTGCTAATAGCTAAGCAGTGACATTGTTTGTTTTTATTATTGTCAACCTACACTACTGTTGGCTTGCTAAAATTGTATAGGTATAGAAAGTTATTTAATGTTGAGCTTTTGCCACCATCTTTGAAAACTCTTATATTGAAGCTTGTTGTGCGGCAACCCCCCCACTGCAAGGGTTACCTTCTCAGTAATGTCTAGGGGACCTATGTAAAGTACTTTTAATTAATTTCCGCTACCAAGGCAATCGTCTCTCAGCTCATCCCTCCCATGCTTCTGGACTGTCCCTCGGCGTCATCACATAATAGTGCAGGGCTTCTGGCCCTGAATTGTATGTGATGATGTCCAGTGGGCCTCCGATCACGGGAGCGAAGGGTTAAAGAGTGGGTGCTTGGCTTGAAGCTCTCGGGAGAAGAGATTCAGTAAGTAAATGTCCTTTATACAGGTCCCCTAGACCACGGGTGCCCATTAGGTAGATCGTGATCTACCAGTAGCTCTCAAAGTTGATGCTGGTAGATCACGAAGGGTGTGAATGGTGTCCCCTTTATTCCATTTTTGTATATTTATTTAGCTGTGCACACATGATTACCTATTAGCCTGAGTCTGCTGAGCCAAGCTCCATGACACCTTACTGGTGGATACGGGTGGTTAAAGTGCTATGTATTACATCAAGGAATATTAGCCTGCTGCACTACACTGTTTGCAAAATACAGCAAGGTGACCCAGGAGAGAGAGCGCGGAAAGACAGCCAGGAGAGAGGAGAGACAGCCAGGAGGATGAGCAAGGAGAGATAGCACAGCCAGGAGGATGAGCAAAGAGAGGCAGCCAGGAGAGAGAGCAAGGAGAGGCAGCCAGGAGAGAAAGAGAGCGAGGGAGGTTTTTTTTCGTTGGTAGATCTCATGCAGCTCGCCTTTTGAAAAGTAGATCTTTAACACAAAAATTGTGGGAACCCCTGCCCTAGACATTAATGAACCGTTAACATGTGCAATGGTTAGGTAGTCCCACTGCTAGAGTAGTTTTTTTTTTCTGGAGGTTGGGTTTAGATCCCTTTTTTTTGGTTTTAAAAATAAAAAAGAGAGTACCTTACTTTAATCTAGCAGTGTTATGGTGCCCCCTGGCAGGTGAGGTGGACTCACTTAGGGTGCAGCGTCTATATGATATTCAGTTTTTACCAGAGCACCACCAGGGTGCAGGGATGATGGCTGAGTATTCTAGTGGCCTCCATTTTTTTTTGTTGCAGACAGGTAACAGCCCCTGGGTTTGCCCCACCATTGGGATATAGTGGGCAAAGCAGATGGCTAGTAGAGAGTAGTAAGGTACAAGCCGGGATCAGGCAGGTAGTCAGGCAGTCTGGGTCAGCAACAAATTGACAGTAGATGGGGCAGAAGGCAAGAGATTAGTCAGCAATAATAAGGCAACAACAGGCTTCAGTATTATAGCTCTCAGGCAGCTGATAAGAACACACAACACCAGCCTGTTCAAATAATAGTGGCTAAATACCCTCCAGGCCACTCCCAGCATCATTACCGTGAGCTGAAGCATGTTGAAAAACCAGGACTGAACTGTAAGAAGAGTCAGAAGGAAGAGTCAGTCCTGGGCTGGAACAAGGCTGAAAAAGAGAAATGCCTGAATAGAAATGAACAGAGCTGTGATTAACAAGTGCCCCAGAAGACCAGGATTAAACTGTGAAAAGAGTAACTAGGAAATTCTGGGCTGTAGCAGAGTAGATAGAGATGGAACAAGGCTGAAAATGAGCAGTAGCATTTCCCCAACCTCCCCCTCCTCCCAATGGGCAGCCACCAGATGCCTCAGGACCAGTACGGTGAAAAGCTCTGGTCATTCTAGGTGTATGAACATGGTTTGCAGGCTCCCATGAGTTTTGTTTCAGTGCCAAATCCTTTACATTTGATTAGGTGCTGAAGGCGCACTATGACTTGTCTTGAATGCAAAATTGCTTCAACCTTAAACTCTTCAGAACCATCCACGAGAATAGGAACAGGGAGAGAAGAAGACCTGCCAAGGAAGGAGTCTGGGGGCTGCTGGATTTAGACAAGAGATGTGGAAGACCATGTGAACCTTTAGTGACTCTGGAATCGAGAATTTAGCTGCTAGATAATTCCTTTAACTTTTCTTCTTCCTTTTGGGCTTGCTAACATGAGCCCACATAATCATGAATTTCAGGATTTGTTTTTGTAAACACCCCTAAATAAGAGTATGCTAGCACTATACTTCTGATTCTTCGGGTGTAAAGAGCCATGGCTGTAACAGTGAAGAGCTCCAGTCATATACCTGCCCCTTCCTCTCCCTTTGTCTATTCACATAAAGCTTTGTATTCGTTTCACAGGGTACAAGGGCCTCTGTGGATGGACATGGGGAGATGAGGGGGAATATGACTAGATATCCCTTTGTCCAATCAGAGTACTTCTTGTATTCTGTGATAAAAATACATGGCTTTTGGTAAATGGGTGACGGGACAGAAGGGGGTGGATATATGATTGGAACCCTTTAGTGTCATATCTGCCTTTGCTTTGTTTTCTATCAGCATGTTAGTAGGACAAAGCTTTGAATTGCTGATGCCTTTGGTTGTGCCCCAAATTTCTACTATTCTCATATACAAATAACAGCATTTCCTTGTTGTGTTCAATGCTGATGGTACCTTATGTCTTTCACGCCTTTCTTTTGGCCCAGGACTATGATGGCTAGCCCTAGTAGCCAAAAGAAAGGCAATGGAGGGGGAGGGCCAGCCTTTGACACTCCCGGTGTAGTGCTGGTGTTTGCATTTAGGAGGATCCATGGGATTAGAGATACCTAAGACAATGGAAAAGGGCAACTAAAGGCATGGGTGCTCTGCAGTATAGTCTTGGAGTCAGTTTAGAGCATATTCGGAATATTCTTCTAAAGACAAAGGAGCAAATCACCAATAGACCTCTGTGTTAATTATTGGTAAGCACAGGAATAATACTAAACCAACCAACTAACCAGTCAATGGTGTAGTTAAACACATCTAGGGTTGGTACAGAATGTGACCCAGATCCCACATCATTTCCTTTTGTTTAAACTATTAATCAAATAGATACTTTATATAGTGCAACAATCTTATAACCCCTATAGGGAGTATGATTCCATTGGTGTGATGAGGTAGACAAAAAACTTCCTTTACTCAAGGTCCCTCCAGGGTCATAAACTGTATTAAAGTTCCCAACTCTGCCACCCATGCTTTTATGCCACAATGCTACATTCAAAGAAATGTCATGGAGCAAGACGAGTAAATATTCTGAGCATAACTAAATATCCTATTTAATGCATTTGATTTCTTCCAAATTTCCCAATGCTGCTCTAGGACTCAGCAACATGCCCTTTGACTGTAGCCCCACTGAAAGGGTTAATTTTTAGATATCCTAAAGTTATTTTTTAAAGAAGAACTCTGGGCAAAACTTTTATTAACCCTTGCAGTGGTGCTACTGCTGCACTGCAAGGGTTAACTGCTCATTTTTGTCTAAGTGCTAAAAGAAAAAAATAATACTCACTCAAAGCACCGAGCTGGCCCCCTGCTTCTCCAGTTTCTGAAGCCTGTCTCCTCTTATGCTGCACCATTGGTATGTTTCTCGGCGTCCTCACATCTAAACACTGTGTTGGGTGAGTATAACTTTTTTTATCACCTAGACAAAAAGGAGCAGTTAACCCTTGCAGTACTTCTTTAGGCTTTGAAAGATGGATGCTGCTTGGTTGCACAGCTGCTGTAGTTTTGTCTGCTCCAGTCTTAGTAAATTCCCCTCAATATATTTTATTTGTGATAATCAGTGTAAAATGAGATAAATCAATATAGCCTGGCTCACACTCTCTGCTTAGCATGCTACATTTTCCTCCTTGTTCAGCCTTGTTATCTTTCTATGTATTTTCCACTACATCAGGGGTCATCTACAGTGCATGTCTCCTGTCGTAGGAGTTTACCAGCAGTGACACAAATCCTCCAGAGGAGCACAGGCTTAAAACAAGACTAACATTCCCATTAACAAGACAGTAGATTGCTTTCTGAATTGCATCCAATGAAAGAGCGATCTGGAAATGTATCCCTAGCTGAGATTTTTGTGTAAAGAAGTTTTTGGTGCGTTGCAAAGCTAAATGAGGTCCTGAGATTAGCATAAACCTTGCCGCAAGAGTTAATTTAATAGCCTTCCCTTGACAAGGGTATATTTGGACTGGTGCAGCCATGAGAATTAAATGTGAAACCCCAAACTAGTTTTCTAAAGTTTAACTCTGTCAAAATCCTCATACTATTAGAAGAAACAGGAACTGGTTATAAGGGGCAACTCTTGGCTACAAGTATAATCATCCAGATATTATTACAGATGCAAGCCAGGTAACACTGTCACCCTGCTAAACCAAGAAAGTCCACTCACTGAGGATATTTGCAAGTTCCAATTGGCTTTGATCAAGCACAGACAGGTCTAGGAGCTGTGTAGCAGGAACCAGAACCATATAGAGAAAGCTTTACAGGCTTGGGGGAGGCAGTTGGGAGAAGAGAGCTGGTGCCATGACCAAAGTGTTGGCACCATTGAATACAACAGAAAAGAATACTAGCTGGTGAGCACATGAGGTGTGCTCACATGGCAGGCTACCTTACGGACAGAGCTAAAATGCATATTTGGTGGTCTGGAAGAGAAGTATGACACCAGGGATAATGCTGTAATCAGTCGGCCGCACAGGGATCAAGAAAGCACTATTTAAAACCAGCTAGTTGTTGTGTGCTCCGAATAGCAGATTACTGGCAATAAGCTGTACTGCATCTATGCCTTGTCCCCGTTGAGGTTGGTACTTGGCGAGCCTTGAAGTGAGATTTCAGAGGAGCAGATGACACACTTTCATCAGAGTCTACATGCTCACACTTTTTATATTGCCTTATTAGAAAAGTAAAAGACTCTTTCGATGGCAGTCGGTATTCGAGCCCTCAATGAGCTCAGCTCTGTTATTTCTAAACCATTGTTTCTAAATGTTTGAGATTATTTAATGGCTCACTTTGTACCAATGGATTAGTGCAAAGCATATGTGGTACTTTTATTTTAAAAGGAATCAATGCCTTCTAGTAACTACAGACCTGTAGATTTAACTTCTTCTGTCAGGAAGATATTTTAGGGATTGATATATTATTTTTTGTAAAAAAACAATCTCTAATTAAAACCAATACTTAAAAAAAGTTCTGCCTCCTATGATTGTAAAGTCATTGAGCTTCAGGCACATTAACGTACATAAATTAGGAGAATTATGTTTTCACTCTGCTGCATGTAGGAAGAAGCATTTCCTACGTCTCCCTGGAAGAAACATTTCCTCAGTCTCCTCTTGCACAGCTATCACTCTCATTTCAGCTTTGCAGCAAGCCACAAAGTGAAAGGCAGCAGTAGGACTGATCTGTATGAGAGATGTATATGCAAACCAAAACTATAAAGGCAACTGCACAGTCACTAGGGTTTAAATGATTGTGTAATCTAAGGGCTTGTGCACGCAGATGTAAATACAAGTGAATGGGCATGCAGCATAAAATACGCCTGTATGTGCAGCACATGGGAGCCCCAACTGCTACGTTTTTTGTATGCATGAGCCCTTAGAAAACAATTTTTGGCCAGGAAGTAATTGCTATTATTGGAACATACCTTAACAAAGATACCAGTGTTATGGTGAGCAAACTAGATGTGGGCAGTGTAAGGAGAAGTACAGCAGTCTAGAGGTAATAAATGCCTGCGTTACACTTGCATGTAACATGAAATAAAATTAAAGACATTAGGCCCAGTTTAAGCAGTACCTAGACTACAGTGCTGCTGCAGATTGTTCTGTTAAAGTGCACCTCTTAGCATCTTTATAAGTCTGCATGAACAAATTCCTGACATGTCACAAGAGTATATAAACAAACAAAACAAAAACTATCTCATTTATCATTAAAATATCATCCCTGACTTCCAGGCAAGCGACTCTACTGAGACAGACGTGATATCACTTGCTCGCTCTCCTCTTCCCCCAGCAATCAGACTGCAACCATGTAACTATATAGCACGTCACAAACTGAGAGGGTTACACAGGGGCTGTGTCAGGTTTTTCTAAACACAGCAATCAACTACACAGATGTAAGGATTTACATGATTCTGAGCCAGAATCTCAGTCCAGAAAAGTAGCTGCTGACCCTTAGTCAAGTCTGAATGAAAACAGTGCGGCCTTTCTGGAGAGAAAACCGGATGAAGGTAATGTTAAGAGCAGTGACATGCGGTTCCTCTTGTTCCGGGTGAGGCATTCCCCAGCCTCACCCCTTCTTGTCGAAGCCCCGCCCCTGCCAGGTGAAGCACCACCCCGTCAGACGAAGCCCCACCCCCAACCCTAGTGTAAAGGAGGAAGGGACGAGACAGGGAGGAGCCTCCCTGTCCCACACTTGATGGTCAATGCTGAGGCATCGAGATCGATGGCCTCAGTGGTTTTTTTTTCTTTTTTTGATTGGACAGCTTGGACCAATGGTGCTTTGCCATTGGTCCAAGCCATCCTCAGAGCTCATGCCTCTAACAAAGAGTAGAGGCTGTGACAGCTTTGGCGTCAATAGTTAGCAGCAGCAACTAGCCCGCTGCTCTGTAACCTAACTACCTGTCAAATGCCGGATGCCGCACCGCCTGTAATTAACAGGCATCGCTCCGTCCATGACAGGTTACACAGCGGGGAGGCTTTCCTTGCTGTGTAACTTGTTAGATGCCGATCTGAATGGAGAAAAAGCCTCACCTGCCTCCCCTGACCACACGTCCCTGGTTAAGAGGGAGTGATGGATCTTTGAGAGGCAATAAATACCTTTTAAGTATTACATTTACACATTACCTAGCATGCACGCACATGAAAATAAATATCTGATGCTAGGTTCACTTTAACTTGTAACTGTGACTCTGCACGTGATGTGCATAGCAATCACAGTATATGTAGTCTAACCTTTTCTTTTGTGGTAGATATATTAAACTAAGGCTGAACAGATCTGTATAATAGCTCAAGACATATCACTGCTAACGTCAGCAAGATTAAGTTTGTTTGCTCATTTCATATTAATTGAGGTTTTAATTAAAAACTTTGGAAATGTTGAAAGTCAACATTGTAATTCTCAATGATGTGAGAAAAATGTAAACAAATTGAGGATGCACTGCTGCTTTTTATTGCTTTTGTAGCAATAAAGAAGTAGTTTCTGCAAATGGAATTTCCTGCTACAGCAGAGACCAAATACAAACCTTGTGTTAACATTGTGCAATAAACACTCACAGGGACATGATCTAGTGATTCCATGTCCAGCATGTATTGTTACAGGATCAGATCATTGTTTTCACTGAACTGAGAAATTGTAGCGTTAATATTCTTTTGCTACTTTATCAGTCTGTCTACCTTTATTTCAAATAAGAGGAGACTGAGGGTGCGGTATTGAATCAGCTTTACACATACCAGGGATGTTTGACCATACACCCGAGGCAATGATAGGGTACCAAAAGTTATAGTAAAGCCCTGTACAATTTTTCACTGAAAGATTTTGAGCCGCTGTGCTCATATGTCATACTTGAAGTACTCGCATAAGGTGCTCTAATTACTGCGTCATCCACATCATGTATTGTATATCTTGGCTATAGATTTTTGCAGTAGGAGTACAGGAGGTCTTTTGCTAAGGTGACCAGACACCACAGCTCAATGAAAAGAATTAGTCTGACAGATCAGAGTTTCAATCACTCTTACTAGAGATGCACCGATACTAGTATCGGTGCCGATACCAAGTATTTGGGTGAGGTCTTATACTTGGCCAAATGCTCCGATACCTTCCCCGATACCGGAACTTCCGTTCAGAGGAAGATTTATTTTGACCGGCAGTGCCATAGGGGAACAGGGTGCCGGCTTCCCGGCACCCGGCTTCCTGATTGGCCGAACAGCCAGCTCCTTGCTGATTAGCTGGAAAGCCGGCTTCCTGAACAATCCCACATCGAGCCAGCCGAACAGCCAGCTCTTTGCTGATTGGCTGGGGAGCCAGCTTTCTAGCCAATCAGCATGGAGCCGGCATCCCGGCCAATCAGTAAGCCGGGAGGCGGGTCATTACTTGCTGCCCGGATTCCTTATTGGCCGGGAAGCCGGTTTATCGGCCAATCACAATCAAGCCAGCTAAACAACATGGAGCCGGTTTCCCGGGCATTCAGAAAGTCAGGCGGCATGTCATTACCCAGCGCACGGGTTCCTGATTGCCTGGGAAGTTGGCTCCCTGCCAGCCGAAGCACTGGTATCAGTACTCGGTATTGGTGAGTACCGAAAGCAAAACATTGGTACTCGATACTGAAAAAACAGTATCAGTGCATCCCTAACTTTTACTCTAGGTGTGCAAAGAAGAGAGGTTAGGGCTGTGTCAGGATGTCTTATAGTGAATAATAATAATATACAGTTATTATAAAATAATTACACATTATTGTTGTTGTTGTTATTATTATAGTACTATACTGCTTACAAATGAATCGATAAAAAGAGTAGTCCAATATAATAAAGGATATTTCTACTTTTGCAGTCAAATTTGAGAAACTCCCCGCTATATGTTTGTTGTGTGTTCCCATTCACACAGCATACCTAATAATAATAATAATCAATACTTACCTTTTTAACCATTTTTGTTGCAGGATTATAGATAGGACACTGTAGGCAGCATTGTGGTTAGAATAGATGCCTATGAGCGGCCAGCACAGTACAAACAGGGTTCATTATTTGAAACCAAACTCCCTCCCAGCTCCTCAGACAGTGAGAACTAAGCAGGATTTTTCAGTCCTAGAGTTTGCAAAACATCATCAAAAAAAGATAAGCTGCAATTTATTTTTTTTGCTATGCTATGCTATGTAAATGGAATCATGTAACATATGTAAAGTAGGAATTAGCCCAATGTGGCTACAAAAGTGAAAATACTTAAGGCTTCATTCATTCCTAATGTTAATGTGCATTTTGAGATTTCTGTGGCAGGAACCTGCGAATCCCTGCAGCAGGAATCCCAGATATGCCCTTTAGAAGTTCTCCACCACCACTCCGCATGTACGATTACATGCAGTTAGGAATAGAGTACTCTCCCTGGATGCACAGTAGATACATTCAGGGACAGTGATCAATTCCTAACCGCATGTAGTCCTATTGCATACAATTGCATGCGGAGTGCTGGCGGGCTGTTTCCAAATGCGGCCACTGTCACCCGATCATTATCTTGAAAAGTGACAGCGACCACTTCTAAACAGCAGGAATTCGTATGTTCCTGCCCCAGGAAGCTCAAAATGCACCTTAACATTAGGAGCAAATGAAGCCTAAGTGTATCCACCATCTCCTTTCTATAAAATATTTTGCATATGCAGCTCATTGGTCATTCTCTGCAAAATTCTTGCCAAGATGTAATTCCCATGCATGTGCATGGGAGATGCTTCATCATCAGGGTCCGGCCATTTAAGCAGTAGAAGATTCAGCACCTGTAAGGAGGTTAGAAGAAGATGGAAGCACCAGCAAGGGAGGAGAGCCTGAGCATCAGTGATGGAGGTGATTGCTTTGGCAAGGGAAATCTGCATACTGGCTTTTTTTTTTTTTATTCCACTCTTAATGTCTGATTTATGTAAGGACACCTAAATGAGGAAGTAAATGGTTCATTCATTTATTCA